>NC_079226.1:1351288-1538788 GCF_029633865.1 Lampris incognitus
GGGTTTGTCCTCTGACAGTCAAGGTGCTGGACGGTAGGTCAAGTGTCTCTGGTGTGTTTCAGTACTTATTAATCTGGCTGTGGTCTGAAGGGGGGGGGGAGGGGGGGGGTTGTCCTCTGACAGTCAAGGTGCTGGACGGTAGGTCAAGTGTCTCTGGTGTGTTTCAGTACTTATTAATCTGGCTGTGGTCTGAAGGGGGGGGAGGGGGGGTTTGTCCTCTGACAGTCAAGGTGCTGGACGGTAGGTCAAGTGTCTCTGGTGTGTTTCAGTACTTATTAATCTGGCTGTGGTCTGAAGGGGGGGGAGGGGGGGGTTGTCCTCTGACAGTCAAGGTGCTGGACGGTAGGTCAAGTGTCTCTGGTGTGTTTCAGTACTTATTAATCTGGCTGTGGTCTGAAGGGGGGGGAGGGGGGGGTTGTCCTCTGACAGTCAAGGTGCTGGACGGTAGGTCAAGTGTCTCTGGTGTGTTTCAGTACTTATTAATCTGGCTGTGGTCTGAAGGGGGAGGGGGGGGGTTTGTCCTCTGACAGTCAAGGTGCTGGACGGTAGGTCAAGTGTCTCTGGTGTGTTTCAGTACTTATTAATCTGGCTGTGGTCTGAAGGGGAGGGGAGGGGGGTTGTCCTCTGACAGTCAAGGTGCTGGACGGTAGGTCAAGTGTCTCTGGTGTGTTTCAGTACTTATTAATCTGGCTGTGGTCTGAAGGGGGGGGAGGGGGGGTTGTCCTCTGACAGTCAAGGTGCTGGACGGTAGGTCAAGTGTCTCTGGTGTGTTTCAGTACTTATTAATCTGGCTGTGGTCTGAAGGGGGGGAGGGGGGGGTTTGTCCTCTGACAGTCAAGGTGCTGGACGGTAGGTCAAGTGTCTCTGGTGTGTTTCAGTACTTATTAATCTGGCTGTGGTCTGAAGGGGGGGGGAGGGGGGGGTTGTCCTCTGACAGTCAAGGTGCTGGACAGTAGGTCAAGTGTCTCTGGTGTGTTTCAGTACTTATTAATCTGGCTGTGGTCTGAAGGGGGGGAGGGGGGGGGTTTGTCCTCTGACAGTCAAGGTGCTGGACGGTAGGTCAAGTGTCTCTGGTGTGTTTCAGTACTTATTAATCTGGCTGTGGTCTGAAGGGGGGGAGGGGGGGGTTTGTCCTCTGACAGTCAAGGTGCTGGACGGTAGGTCAAGTGTCTCTGGTGTGTTTCAGTACTTATTAATCTGGCTGTGGTCTGAAGGGGGAGGAGGGGGAGGGGGGGGTTGTCCTCTGACAGTCAAGGTGCTGGACGGTAGGTCAAGTGTCTCTGGTGTGTTTCAGTACATATTAATCTGGCTGTGGTCTGAAGGGGGGGAGGGGGGGTTGTCCTCTGACAGTCAAGGTGCTGGACGGTAGGTCAAGTGTCTCTGGTGTGTTTCAGTACTTATTAATCTGGCTGTGGTCTGAAGGGGGAGGGGGGGGGTTGTCCTCTGACAGTCAAGGTGCTGGACAGTAGGTCAAGTGTCTCTGGTGTGTTTCAGTACTTATTAATCTGGCTGTGGTCTGAAGGGGGAGGAGGGTTTGTCCTCTGACAGTCAAGGTGCTGGACGGTAGGTCAAGTGTCTCTGGTGTGTTTCAGTACTTATTAATCTGGCTGTGGTCTGAAGGGGGGGAGGGGGGGGTTGTCCTCTGACAGTCAAGGTGCTGGACAGTAGGTCAAGTGTCTCTGGTGTGTTTCAGTACTTATTAATCTGGCTGTGGTCTGAAGGGGAGGGGGGGGGTTGTCCTCTGACAGTCAAGGTGCTGGACGGTAGGTCAAGTGTCTCTGGTGTGTTTCAGTACTTATTAATCTGGCTGTGGTCTGAAGGGGGGGAGGGGGGGGTTGTCCTCTGACAGTCAAGGTGCTGGACGGTAGGTCAAGCGTCTCTGGTGTGTTTCAGTACATATTAATCTGGCTGTGGTCTGAAGGGGGGGGGGAGGGGGGGTTGTCCTCTGACAGTCAAGGTGCTGGACGGTAGGTCAAGTGTCTCTGGTGTGTTTCAGTACTTATTAATCTGGCTGTGGTCTGAAGGGGGGGGGAGGGGGGGGGGTTTGTCCTCTGACAGTCAAGGTGCTGGACGGTAGGTCAAGTGTCTCTGGTGTGTTTCAGTACATATTAATCTGGCTGTGGTCTGAAGGGGGGGAGGGGGGGTTGTCCTCTGACAGTCAAGGTGCTGGACGGTAGGTCAAGTGTCTCTGGTGTGTTTCAGTACTTATTAATCTGGCTGTGGTCTGAAGGGGGGGAGGGGGGGGTTGTCCTCTGACAGTCAAGGTGCTGGACAGTAGGTCAAGTGTCTCTGGTGTGTTTCAGTACTTATTAATCTGGCTGTGGTCTGAAGGGGAGGGGGGGGGTTGTCCTCTGACAGTCAAGGTGCTGGACGGTAGGTCAAGTGTCTCTGGTGTGTTTCAGTACTTATTAATCTGGCTGTGGTCTGAAGGGGGGGAGGGGGGGGTTGTCCTCTGACAGTCAAGGTGCTGGACGGTAGGTCAAGCGTCTCTGGTGTGTTTCAGTACATATTAATCTGGCTGTGGTCTGAAGGGGGGGGGAGGGGGGGTTGTCCTCTGACAGTCAAGGTGCTGGACGGTAGGTCAAGTGTCTCTGGTGTGTTTCAGTACTTATTAATCTGGCTGTGGTCTGAAGGGGGGGGGGAGGGGGGGGTTGTCCTCTGACAGTCAAGGTGCTGGACGGTAGGTCAAGGTGCTGGACGGTAGGTCAAGTGTCTCTGGTGTGTTTCAGTACTTATTAATCTGGCTGTGGTCTGAAGGGGGGGAGGGGGGGGTTGTCCTCTGACAGTCAAGGTGCTGGACGGTAGGTCAAGTGTCTCTGGTGTGTTTCAGTACTTATTAATCTGGCTGTGGTCTGAAGGGGGGGAGGGAGGGGTTGTCCTCTGACAGTCAAGGTGCTGGACGGTAGGTCAAGTGTCTCTGGTGTGTTTCAGTACTTATTAATCTGGCTGTGGTCTGAAGGGGGGGGGGAGGGGGGGGTTGTCCTCTGACAGTCAAGGTGCTGGACGGTAGGTCAAGCGTCCCAAACGCTCCCCGCTGATCCTCCCTTTAACATATACACACAGGCCCGAGGCCCAGCAGAGATGCACCGACTCCTTCCCCTTTCTGCTGTTGTGTTGTCTGGGTTGCTCCTCCTGGCGGGGGGGTGAGGAGGTCAGAAGTGACTGTGTGAACATATGGTGGTCTCCTGACTGGTCTGTACAGGCAGCTTCTGAACCTGTCCGTGCAGTAACGTCCCCACACAGAAGCATTCTGCCTTGGGCTTGGGAGTGACACATCTGTGGGTGGAGGGAGCTGCAGAACTCGTCTTCATGCTACGGTGACTCTGGTGGTGGAGGGGGGGTGGGGTGCATATCGCACACAAATATAAACCTACCTCACAAACCACTTTATTCATTTTTAGCCAAATGTGGTTTTCGGTTTGTTTTACGATTGTGGTGTATTTGGTGAGATCAGCTTTGAGCCAGATCACCATTCCTCCTCCTGAGTCTCCACCCCGGTGCACTGCGCCCAGCTCAGCTGAAGACACCGGGATTTCACCGCAGCCTGGGGGACACCGAGTCACGGCATGTCTCTAACAGGATCAAAGCATCAGTATCGTTTCTATTATTTAAGAATTCAGGGTGTGTGGTTTTAAGACCAAGGGTGCTGGAGTATAAACCCTGAATATTCCCAAAGCTTGTCGTAAAACACCACCAACCTGCTGCAACTCATTTACAGGAGAATGGCTACATTTTAACTAGCTGTGTGTGTGTGTGTGTGTGTGTGTGTGTGTGTGTGTGTGTGTGTGTGTGTGTGTGTGTGTGTGTGTGTGTGTACCTCATGTCTGCAGAAATGTGCTACACAGAGTCTGGAGCATCTCTTTGATTGCCCCTAGTTCAGACATTGGTGCAGTGGGTGGGAGGGGGATGGGATTGTTCATCACCGGGGCGTAAGTCATACGTTGGGGGGGGGGTCTTCTGTGGCTGGGTGGAGCAGGAGGGTAGGGTATAGGATCGGGGCGGAGCGGAGCGCTGCAGGGGGGTGTGGTGCTGCAGGAAGGTGGGAGGCAGTGTTCTTAAGCCTTTCTTGTTGGTATCTGGGAGGTGTGTAGTTCCTGGGAGGGGCAGCTGTGTGGGTGAGGCTGTTGGGGTTGCGATCCAGGGTAACATCCTTCAGTGTTTTTTCAAATGCTCTCACCCAGACCTTGTTCAGGTGTAGCCCGTCATGGAGATCCCATGTCCCGATGTTGGTGTGGTAGGCTAGGTGGATGTTTGGGAGGGCTGCACAGCTCCTTGAGATTTCCATGTTGATCTCGTGAATGACATGTGGAGGGGAGTCTGTCCTGGGGAGAAGGGTAGAAATGACCACCCTGCTGTCTGGGAACTCTCTGGAGGCCCTCTTGGACATGGCCTCAGCAGTTCCCCAGTGTGTCCTGCCTAAGCAGCTCCATGGCTTGGCCTGTGTTTCAGCAGTGTTTGGCTGTGGTGATGAGGCCAGGAAGGAGGCGTTTTGTGTCCACGTACTTTCCATTGGAGTCCATGAGTAGGACCACCTGGGCTTCTGGCTTGGCTGGTCTGTCAGGGTTGGGCTCTGTGTTAAGGGGCTGGGCAACAGGGAGGGAGTGTGTGCCCGGGAGGGAGTCTCTGAGTGTCAGGGTCGGAGAGGTGGGTGAAGGCTGTGGGGTGGGGGAGTTGCTGGGGTCGGGAGGAGCTGATGGTTTAGCAGCAGGAGAGAGGGTGGGGTGTTGGGACAGTGGCATGTGTGTAGCTGGATGGAGATACATGACAGCTCTTCTCCTGGAGTTGCTCCTTCATCTCTTGTAGCTCTCTGCTGAAGCTCAAGTCTCTGTTAGCTGCATCTTCCTTTAATTTCAGGGCCTGGGCTCATAGGGTGCTGTTCTCCTCCTCCAGTTCTCGTACAGTCTGTGTCAGCTGTCTGAGTCTCTTCTGAGTCTCCTTCAGCTCTGAGGTGGTTTTCTGGTTCCTCCTCCTCAGCTCTGCCATGGCCTCCTGGCTGTCCTGCTTCAGCTGCTGGAGCTCGTGTCTCAGCTGTTGGGTGGTGTCAGACTCAGCTAGCCTGGCCAAAGGGAGCTCCCTGAACTCAGTGAAGTCCAGCTCCAGGAGGGACAGGCTCTCTCTGTTGTTGAAGGAGCTTGGGGGGTGTTGGATGGGTGGGGCCAGATGGACTGGTGGTTGGTTTTGGGTCTGGTTCTGGGACCTCTGGGACCACGGTGTCATCCTCCTCTTCCTCTTCTGATGCTGTGTCTCCTGCTACAGTGCTGCTGTTGGGTCGCTCTCTCTCAGTTTCTGCTTTCATCTTGGGGGAGAGTTCCTCAGAGGAGTTGAGGCTTGCCTCATTTGCTTGTATCAGCACTGTACCTCTTTTAGTATAGTAGGTAATGGTGAGCAGGGGGTTGTCTGTGTCTAGAGTTTCATCTTGACCCACAGTTAAGCGGCCACCACGACCAACGCCTTCTTTGGTAATGTGTGTGTAGTTTTTACAGATTAACTGTTTCCACACACTGCTGTCATCCATATTCAAGAGGAGGTTGGGTTTTTTTTAAAATCTTGTTGTTGTCATAAAAGATATAGTCAGCAAACAGTTGCTCTGTATTGGCCAAGAGTGTTTCCTCTGTGTTTTTTCTTGGCTCTAGCACTGCTACAGCTAGCAGGTTATTCTACCTGTCTAGCACTGCTACAGCTAGCAGGTTAATCTACCTGTCTCACACTGCTACAGCTAGCAGGTTATTCTACCTGTCTAACACTGCTACAGCTAGCAGGGTATTCTACCTGTCTAGCACTGCTACAGCTAGCAGGGTATTCTACCTGTCTAACACTGCTACAACTAGCAGGGTATTCTACCTGTCTAACACTGCTACAGCTAGCAGGGTATTCTACCTGTCTAGCACTGCTACAGCTAGCAGGGTATTCTACCTGTCTTCTAGCACTGCTACAGCTAGCAGGGTATTCTACCTGTCTTCTAGCACTGCTACAGCTAGCAGGGTATTCTACCTGTCTTCTAGCACTGCTACAGCTAGCAGGGTGTTCTACCTGTCTAGCACTGCTACAGCTAGCAGGGTGTTCTACCTGTCTAGCACTGCTACAGCTAGCAGGGTATTCTACCTGTCTAGCACTGCTACATCTAGCAGGGTATTCTACCTATCTAGCACTGCTACAGCTAGCAGGTTATTCTTTTATATATATATATATATTTTATTCATAAAATTTTCAATTAACAGGGATAGACAAGACAGATCACAAAAACAGTAAATCCCCCCACCTCCCCCCACCCCTAAGCAAATCAAACAGACACAAGGACAATAACAAAAGCAACCATAACAACAGAACTGCTCTTAAGATACAAAAAGAAATGACGTTCAGCACCATCTTTTGAATGGGATAGATGTGAATAGATGTCTCAAACTGAAGGTAAAAAAAAAATTAAAAAAGGAAAAATGTATTGTATAAAGACTTAATACAATGTAGTACACTCAGCTATGTAAATTAACCCCCCCCCCCCAAACAAACATTTTTCAATTCAAGATGACTTTGACAGATAAGAAAGGAATGGTTGCCACATTGTGTTAATGGTTGCAGACTTAAGAGAGACAGTGTATTGGATCTTCTCCATATGTAGCAGATTGGTGATTTCAGCTAACCAGGTTCTAAACACAGGCACCTCTCCACCCTTCCACTTTGTGAGTATAATCCTTTTTGCAACAACCATGCCATAATGTATTGTCTTCTGTTCCAAATGAGACAGAGTTAGATGATGCTTGGTTTCCCCCAGGATGGCGGTGTATGAGTCTGGTGTGAGGTCACAACTATATACGTCATTAAAGCATTGAAAAATATCTGACCAGAACTTATTTAGTTTAGGGCAAGACCAGAAAAGATGGCCCAGTGTGCCCTCCGCTGCTTTACACTTCGGGCAGATTGGGGATACAGAGGGATAAAATGCGTGTAGCTTGGTACAGGAGTAGTGCAGCCTATCAATCACTTTAAATTGGATAAGTTGGTGTCGGGCGTTTATAGAACAGTTGTGGATAGCTTTAAGGCTTGTTTCCCAGCTCCCATCTTCGATTGCCATACCAAGATCCTCCTCCCAAGCTTCTTTTAAGTGCTGTGTGGAGACTGAATCGTGTGTTGTAAAAACATCAACAAATCTGGTAACAAGTCTCCTTGAATGAGGGGGCTGATTCATAAGGGTATATATGTTGACAGTGGCAGGGAACCCCTCAAAGTTAGGCAGGTTGGTACGGACGTAGTCTCTAATCTGGAGATAATGGAAGAAATGGGATGCAGGGAGTGCATACTTTTCCCTCAACTGTGCGAAGTTGGCGAATACATTATCTATATAAAGGTTTGCAGTAGTGATGATACCTTTGTTTCTCCAAATTGTGAAGGCATTACCAGTTAGAGAAGGGGAAAAGGCATGGTTGTTGCAAACAGGAGTGTAGGCAGAGATGTCAGGTAGAGCAGACACTTTCCTAATTTGATACCAGACTTTTTAGAGAGTTAATAAGCATAAAGTTATCACCCACAGTGGCTTTTGGAGGCACGTTCCTAGCGAAGAGAAGAGCGGGGAGAGAGCTTTTGGTGATATCCTGCTCTATTGCAAGCCATGACGGGGTGGAGGTGGTGAGACTGTTTGGGTACGCGCCTTGCCAGTACATCAGCGCTCTGCAGTTGGCAGCCCAGTAGTAGGATGGGAAATTAGGCAGACTGAGGCCTCCCGCACTTTTGGGTTTGAGTATGTGCTTTTTGGCTATACGATGTGCCTTGTCTCCCCAGACAAAGGGAAGGACAATAGAGTCTAGTAGCCTAAAGAAAGACTTGGGCAAAAATATTGGTAGATTCTGGAAGAGGTATAGAAACCTGGGGAGAGCCACCATTTTAACTGCGTTGACTCGTCCTATCATGGATAAAGGTAAGAGCCTCCAGGTTTCAATATTGGATTTCAATTTGTCTACCATGCTCAAGTAGTTCAGTTTATAAATCAGTTTGGGATCTCTAGGGATGACCACGCCTAAATATTTAATCGTATCTGTAGTAATGCGGAAGGGAACATTTTTTACTAGTGTTGAGTTCAACTTCCCTTTAAGCTGCATGAATTGGCTTTTGTCCCAGTTTATAGTGTACCCAGAAAGCTCACCAAACTCTGTAATTAGTTCTAGTAAGGGCGGTAGAGATTGTTCGGGGCGGGAGAGAAGCAGAGCCACATCATCTGCGTAGAGCAAGATCCGGTGCTCCACCTTGCCTAGCATCAATGGGGCTATAGAGGGATGATTTCTTATACTAATAGCAAGGGGCTCCATGGCGAGTGCGAATAGTAACGGGCTTAAAGGGCAGCCTTGACGGCAGGAGCGGTGCAATGTAAAGGTGGGTGATTTATCACTGCTGGTGATAACTGAGGCTGTTGGGCTGGCGTATAGCATTTTGACCCATGAGGTGAAATTGTCACGTAGGCCAAACTCTCTCAACACTGTCAAAATATATCTCCATTCAACCTGATCAAAGGCTTTCTGGGCATCGAGTGCCAAGACAGCAATACTGGCGTCTTTATCATATTTAGAGTACATTATAGTCATTAATCGTCTGACGTTAAAGAAGGAAAATCTTCCTGGGATAAATCCAGTTGGGTCATGGTGGATTATAGTTGCTATACCTCTATCAAGTCTGTTTGCAAGTATCTTGGTGAACACCTTTAGGGCACAGCCGAGGAGGGCAGTAGGACGGTATGATGCTGGATCAGTTTCATCCTTATCTTTCTTCAATAACAGGGATATGTTAGCCGCGTACAGGGATTCAGGGAGACGTGCCGTTGCAATAGAATGATTAAACATCCTTAACATAATGGGAGAGACTTTGTCCGAGTGTGCTTTATAGAACTCTGTGCCATACCTGTCCGGTCCGGCAGCCTCCCCGTTAGGGAAAGAGCGTATTGCTTCTGTAACTTCCTCTAAAGTTATGTCTGCATTTAATTCAGTTTGCACCGAGGCACACAGTTTAGATAGGCGTAGAGCGCTGAGAAGGTCTGAAATCCGTGCTGTGTCAGCAGCGATTCTCCAGGTGGAGAGATTCTCTTAGAATTCACGGAAACACTCGTTGATCTGTTGAGGCTCTGTGGATATAGAGCCCGTTCTGGTTTTAATTT
Organism: Lampris incognitus; assembly: GCF_029633865.1. Classification (NCBI taxonomy): domain Eukaryota; kingdom Metazoa; phylum Chordata; class Actinopteri; order Lampriformes; family Lampridae; genus Lampris; species Lampris incognitus. Next base: position 1,360,425 of record NC_079226.1, read on the forward strand.
GATTAATCATTCGTTTGGCCTGAATACCCCTAAGCTGGCGCGCTAATAGTTTATCCGGCTTGTCGCTCATCTCAAAGTGTTTTTGTTTCAATTTCAATAACGTTTTGCTGACCTGTTCATCATTAATACTAATACAGACACTAGTACTAACAACAGAAACTGTTCATCATTAATACTAATACAGACACTAATACTAACAACTGACACTGTCCATCATTAATACTAATACAGATACTAGTACTAACAACTGAAACTGTTCATCATTAATACTAATACAGATACTAGTACTAACAACTGAAACTGTTCACCATTAATACTAATAAGGATACTAGTACTAACAACTGAAACTGTTCATCATTAATACTAATACAGATACTAGTACTAACAACTGAAACTGTTCATCATTAATACCAATACAGATACTAGTACTAACAACTGAAACTGTTCATCATTAATACTAATACAGACACTAGTACTAACAACTGAAACTGTTCATCATTAATACTAATACAGACACTAGTACTAACAACTGAAACTGTTCATCATTAATACTAATACAGACACTAGTACTAACAACTGAAACTGTTCATCATTAATACTAATACAGATACTAGTACTAACAACTGAGACTGTTCATCATTAATACTAATGCAGATACTAGTACTAACAACTGAAACTGTTCACCATTAATGCTAATACAGACACTAGTACTAACAACTGAAACTGTTCATCATAAATACTAATACAGACACTAGTACTAACAACTGAGACTGTTCATCATTAATACTAATACAGATACTAGTACTAACAACTGAAACACTTCATCATTAATACTAATACAGACACTAGTACTAACAACTGAAACTGTTCATCATTAATACTAATACAGATACCAGTACTAACAACTGAGACTGTTCATCATTAATACTAATGCAGATACTAGTACTAACAACTGAAACTGTTCACCATTAATGCTAATACAGACACTAGTACTAACAACTGAAACTGTTCATCATAAATACTAATACAGACACTAGTACTAACAACTGAGACTGGTCATCATTAATACTAATACAGATACTAGTACTAACAACTGAAACACTTCATCATTAATACTAATACAGACACTAGTACTAACAACTGAAACTGTTCATCATTAATACTAATACAGATACTAGTACTAACAACTGAGACTGTTCATCATTAATACTAATGCAGATACTAGTACTAACAACTGAAACTGTTCACCATTAATGCTAATACAGATACTAGTACTAACAACTGAAACTGTTCACCATTAATGCTAATACAGATACTAGTACTAACAACTGAAACTGTTCACCATTAATACTAATACAGACACTAGTACTAACAACTGAGACTGTTCATCATTAATATTAATACAGATACTAGTACTAACAACTGAAACTGTTCATCATTAATACTAAGACAGATACTAGTACTAACAACTGACACTGTCCATCATTAATACTAATACAGACACTAGTACTAACAACTGAAACTGTTCATCATTAATACTAATACAGATACTAGTACTAACAACAGAAACTGTTCATCATTAATACTAATACAGACACTAATACTAACAACTGACACTGTCCATCATTAATACTAATACAGATACTAGTACTAACAACTGAAACTGTTCATCATTAATACCAATACAGATACTAGTACTAACAACTGAAACTGTTCATCATTAATACTAATACAGACACTAGTACTAACAACTGAAACTGTTCATCATTAATACTTATACAGACACTAGTACTAACAACTGAAACTGTTCATCATTAATACTAATACAGACACTAGTACTAACAACTGAAACTGTTCATCATTAATACTAATACAGATACTAGTACTAACAACTGAGACTGTTCATCATTAATACTAATGCAGATACTAGTACTAACAACTGAAACTGTTCACCATTAATGCTAATACAGACACTAGTACTAACAACTGAAACTGTTCATCATAAATACTAATACAGACACTAGTACTAACAACTGAGACTGTTCATCATTAATACTAATACAGATACTAGTACTAACAACTGAAACACTTCATCATTAATACTAATACAGACACTAGTACTAACAACTGAAACTGTTCATCATTAATACTAATACAGATACTAGTACTAACAACTGAGACTGTTCATCATTAATACTAATGCAGATACTAGTACTAACAACTGAAACTGTTCACCATTAATGCTAATACAGATACTAGTACTAACAACTGAAACTGTTCACCATTAATGCTAATACAGATACTAGTACTAACAACTGAAACTGTTCACCATTAATACTAATACAGACACTAGTACTAACAACTGAGACTGTTCATCATTAATACTAATACAGATACTAGTACTAACAACTGAAACTGTTCATCATTAATACTAAGACAGATACTAGTACTAACAACTGAGACTGTTCATCATTAATACTAATACAGACACTAGTACTAACAACTGAGACTGTTCATCATTAATACTAATACAGATACTAGTACTAACAACTGAAACTGTTCATCATTAATACTAAGACAGATACTAGTACTAACAACTGAGACTGTTCATCATTAATACTAATACAGACACTAGTACGAACAACTGAAACTGTTCATCATTAATACTAAGACAGATACTAGTACTAACAACTGAGACTGTTCATCATTAATACTAATACAGACACTAGTACTAACAACTGAAACTGTTCATCATTAATACTAATACAGATACTAGTACTAACAACTGAAACTGTTCATCATTAATACTAAGACAGATACTAGTACTAACAACTGAAACTGTTCATCATTAATACTAATACAGACACTAGTACTAACAACTGAGACTGTTCACCATTAATGCTAATACAGATACTAGTACTAACAACTGAAACTGTTCACCATTAATACTAATACAGACACTAGTACTAACAACTGAGACTGTTCATCATTAATACTAATACAGATACTAGTACTAACAACTGAAACTGTTCATCATTAATACTAAGACAGATACTAGTACTAACAACTGAGACTGTTCATCATTAATACTAATACAGATACTAGTACTAGCAACTGAAACTGTTCATCATTAATACCAATACAGACACTAGTACTAACAACTGAAACTGTTCATCATTAATACTAATACAGATACTAGTACTAACAACTGAAACTGTTCATCATTAATACCAATACAGACACTAGTACTAACAACTGAGACTGTTCATCATTAATACTAATACAGATACTAGTACTAACAACTGAAACTGTTCATCATTAATACTAATACAGACACTAGTACTAACAACTGAGACGGTTCATCATTAATACTAATACAGATACTAGTACTAACAACTGAAACCCGGCTGTTGACTGGATGAGTCCTGTTGCAGATGAAGACGTGATTAACTTTTCTTTGCTGACTTTAATCCATTAAAAAACACGAGGAAATATTTTCATTTCAATTCATTCTCAGTGAATGAAATACAAAGTTAAGTCCCACTTTAGATGTGACTTAATTTAGCTTTTAAGAGTCCAGATTATCAAACCAATCTAGCAACGATGAAGACTTAAATCTGAGTCCGAAAATCCGGATTCTGGTTTTAACCCTTTACAGATGAAAGGAAACAACCAGAGGAGGTTTCTATAAGACAACAACACATATCACATAAAACATCTTTTTAGATGCCAACCTTTCATTAGAATGACTATTTCCTCTGTGACTCAAACAAAAAAGTGTTGTGGGTATTGTGCAACACAGCGCCCTCGTCAGGTGATACAGGGGAGTGTTCTGCTTCACTAACCCAATGAAAGTGAATTTAAGTTGATGTAATACCTTTATACGTTGTTGATTGGACAGGTATGATTTCTTACGTGTTTTAATCCTCACCCAGGGAAGCAGCGCTTCACCCAGTGTTTCCTCGACCTGAAAATGATTGACACCCATCTAACCAATCAGAGAACACCAGTTCAGCCTTTCCATTCCTATATTGACTTGTTCTCCAACCTTCATCATACCTTTTGGTAGTCGAAGCGCGGTGAAAGATAAGATGAAAAAGAGATTAGCCTAAGATAAATTAGTGATTACTATAGTAGTTTTTGGTGGTTCTTGTATATGTAGGGCAGTAGCCTGGCAGGGTCACTGGAAGTCGATACTGCGCTGTCTATTCCCCTGAGAGTTGCGCAATTGTCGCTGTTTGTCCTTTACAGGACACTGTATTCTGATATGTGTTCCGTGTGGGACGCCTTCTGTCTTTAGTTTGTTTGACTACCTCGTAAGGCTATGGACCAACAGCTGTTGTGAACAAATAAAGTGCCACCTGGTCTCAACTACAATTCAGAACCCCCATGTCCGGTGCTTTCTTCTCTCTGCACAATACCCCACTACACACAAAGAAACACAATGCAAAGTCCCCGGGTGTGTAGAGATTTTACTGACCAAGGATGTTCCAAGAAATCAAGGTTTGATGTGAGCAGTGCGAGAGGTGCTGCCTCAGAAAGACCCCAACTGCAGGCCTCAGAGTTCCCCTGGTCAGTATCCACAGCAGTGCCCCCATGGAGCTTGTGTGTATGGACTTTTTGACTCTGGAGAAGTCAAAGGCTGGCATAAAAATGTGCTCATTGTTACTGACCACTTCTTCCGCTACAGCCAGGCCTACCCCACTAAAGACCAAGAGGCTAGCACAGTGGCTATGGTAATGTGGAGAAACTTCTTCTGCCGGTTTGGCTTCCCTGCAAAACTGCATGCAGACCAAGGGTGCAATTTCGAAAGTGCTGTTGTAAAGGAGCTATGCAAGTGTACTGGCATCACTAAAACTCACACAACTCTCTACCACCCCCAGGGCAATGGGACCACCGAAGGTTTCAACCAGACCCTCATGAACATGCTGGGGACATTAGAACCGTACTTGAAACCCCACTGGCATGAGCATGTGGATGCAATGACACATGCCTACAACTGCACATGACATGATTCAACAGGATATACTATACCGTACTACCTGATGTTCGGCAGACAGCCCAGGCTCCCAGTCGACCTGATCTTTGGGCTCCCTATCACCAGTAAGCGATGTGAATATAGTGAGTACGTCCAAACTCTGCATGACTGTCTGTCGCAGGCCTATGCCCAGGCTAATCAGACTTCTTGGCATGCTAAGGGACAACAGAAAAAATACTATGACCAAAAAGCAAGGGATCAAGCCCGGGGGATAGAGTCCTGGTCAAAATATGTCATGTGGAGGGGAGGCAGAAACAGGAAGACAGATGGGAGTCACGTCCATACATTGTGGTGAAGAAGCAACCCGGTATACCTGTGTATGTAGTGCGATCAACAGATGGTGAAACAGAGAGTGGTGCACCGCAACCTCCTTACATAGTGTATGTTCTTCTCAGTGGAGCAGGTTGGTGAAGTGACAAGAGGGGCGGGGGGGGGGTGAGTCCGATGCAGCAGGGGACTGGGAGATGGACAATACAGAGGAATCCAAAGGAATTGAATCAAGTGCAACTGGACTTGGTTATATATTCGTGAGGACGTTTCGCCTCTCATCCAAGACGCTTCCTCAGTTCGTGCCTTTCTGACTAGTCAGAAAGGCACGAACTGAGGAAGCGTCTTCACGGATATATACCAAGTCCAGTTGCACTTGATTCAATTCCTTTGGATAACCATGACCCGGATGAATGAGAACATTCACAGACACAATACAGAGGAAACTGTGGAAAGAGCCCTAGCTGGAACTACAAAGGGACAGAATGATCACACGAGAATGGAGGAAGTGGACGTGGAGACAGAACAGGCAGGAGGGGAGGAAAATATAACTGTCAGTGGCGATGAGTGAAAAGTCTGATGATAAAGGAAACTACAGAGAGACGGTAGAAGTGTTTTCCCGCTATGATGATGTTCTGGCTGCTCATTTGAAATCAGTGAGGGATGTCTTAAACATGTAATAGGGGGGTTGGTTGGGTGGTTGCTTAACCAAAAATTTTGGTCAGCAGCCGCCACTGGTTATCAGTAATAACTGGTGTGCTGTCTGCTTGGGTGGTTTTCCATGAACACAAATATTGCTATAGTTTAGTCATACACTGCCTTGGGATGATTTAAGCCATTGTTTCCTTGTCTGGTGATTTGTGAGTGAAATGGCAGTACTTGGTCTATTGAACTGTATAGGCATACTGGCTCAGCTGGACTGGTTATTCAGCCTTTGACCAATAGGTGTGTGATTATGATCTGGTGGGTTTGACATGTCAGCTTGACTGAAAGCTCAAAATAATTAAGGTGGGGTTTAATAACTGGGGTGTGGTGTGTGCGTGGGTGTGTGTGTGTGGGGGGGGGGGTGTATGTATATATTCAGTGCCCAGGGGCTGCTGGGGGTACTAATCCAGCCCTGATACCTACGATTTTAATATTACAGCGACGTCCTCTGTTGTCCAGATTGTCGACGTGAGATGTGATCCTTTAGTTTTCTAATTTCTTCCTTAATTGCTTCCAACTGGTTATTACACATGTCTGCGGCGCCCTCCAGTGCTTCAATCTGGTCCTCGGCTTCACCAATGCGGGAGCTTAGATTGTAAAATTTCCCCTCTATATCTTCCATTTTGGCCTTGATTTCTGTCATCACCTGTTTAATATTTTGTGTAAACACCTGGATTGCGCTGATCTTTTCAGCAAGAGAACTCAGCGTAGGCTCGTCTCTTCCTGTCTGGCGTAGGCTCATCTGTTGCTGTCTGGCATAGGCTCGTGTGTCCCTCTGTCTGGCGTAGGCTCGTCTGTTGCTGTCTGGCATAGGCTCGTCTGTCCCTCTGTCTGGCATAGGCTCGTCTGTTGCTGTCTGGCTTAGGCTCGTCTGTTGCTGTCTGGCTTAGGCTCGTCTGTTCCTGTCTGGCGTAGGCTCGTCTGTTCCTGTCTGGCGTAGGCTCGTCTGTCCCTCTGTCTGGCGTAGGCTCGTCTGTCCCTCTGTCTGGCGTAGGCTCGTCTGTTCCTGTCTGGCGTAGGCTCGTCTGTTCCTGTCTGGCGTAGGCTCGTCTGTTCCTGTCTGGCGTAGGCTCGTCTGTTCCTGTCTGGCGTAGGCTCGTCTGTCCCTCTGTCTGGCGTAGGCTCGTCTGTTCCTGTCTGGCGTAGGCTCGTCTGTTCCTGTCTGGCGTAGGCTCGTCTGTTCCTGTCTGGCGTAGGCTCGTGTGTCCCTCTGTCTGGCGTAGGCTCGTCTGTTCCTGTCTGGCGTAGGCTCGTCTGTCCCTCTGTCTGGCGTAGGCTCGTCTGTCCCTCTGTCTGGCATAGGCTCGTCTGTTCCTGTCTGGCGTAGGCTCGTCTGTTCCTGTCAGGTGTAGGCTCGTCTGTCCCTCTGTCTGGCGTAGGCTCGTCTGTTCCTGTCTGGCATAGGCTCGTCTGTTCCTGTCTGGCGTAGGCTCGTCTGTTCCTGTCTGGCGTAGGCTCGTCTGTTCCTGTCTGGCGTAGGCTCGTCTGTTCCTGTCTGGCATAGGCTCGTCTGTTCCTGTCTGGCGTAGGCTCGTCTGTCCCTCTGTCTGGCGTAGGCTCGTCTGTCCCTCTGTCTGGCATAGGCTCGTCTGTTCCTGTCTGGCGTAGGCTCGTCTGTTCCTGTCTGGTGTAGGCTCGTCTGTCCCTCTGTCTGGCGTAGGCTCGTCTGTCCCTCTATCTGGCATAGGCTCGTCTGTCCCTCTGTCTGGCATAGGCTCGTCTGTCCCTCTGTCTGGCGTAGGCTCGTCTGTTCCTGTCTGGCGTAGGCTCGTGTGTCCCTCCGTCTGGCGTAGGCTCGTCTGTTGCTGTCTGGCGCAGGCTCGTCTGTTGCTGTCTGGCGTAGGCTCGTCTGTTCCTGTCTGGTGTAGGCTCGTCTGTTCCTGTCTGGCTTAGGCTCGTCTGTTCCTGTCTGGCGTAGGCTCGTCTTTTCCTGTCTGGCGTAGGCTCGTGTGTCCCTCCGTTTGGCGTAGGCTTGTCTGTTCCTGTCTGGCGTAGGCTCGTGTGTCCCTCCGTCTGGCGTAGGCTCGTCTGTCCCCGTCTGGCGTAGGCTCGTCTGTTCCTGTCTGGTGTAGGCTCGTGTGTCCCTCCGTCTGGCGTAGGCTCGTCTGTCCCTGTCTGGCGTAGGCTCGTCTGTTCCTGTCTGGCGTAGGCTCGTCTGTTCCTGTCTGGCGTAGGCTCGTGTGTCCCTCTGTCTGGCGTAGGCTCGTCTGTCCCTGTCTGGCGTAGGCTCGTCTGTCCCTCTGTCTGGCGTAGGCTCGTCTGTTCCTGTCAGGTGTAGGCTCGTCTGTCCCTGTCTGGCATAGGCTCGTCTGTTCCTGTCTGGTGTAGGCTCGTCTGTTCCTGTCAGGTGTAGGCTCGTCTGTCCCTGTCTGGCGTAGGCTCGTCTGTTCCTGTCAGGTGTAGGCTCGTCTGTCCCTCTGTCTGGCGTAGGCTCGTCTGTTCCTGTCTGGTGTAGGCTCGTGTGTCCCTCCGTCTGGCGTAGGCTCGTCTGTCCCTGTCTGGCGTAGGCTCGTCTGTTCCTGTCTGGCGTAGGCTCGTCTGTTGCTGTCTGGCGTAGGCTCGTGTGTCCCTCCGTTTGGCGTAGGCTCGTCTGTCCCTGTCTGGCGTAGGCTCGTCTGTTCCTGTCTGGCGTAGGCTCGTCTGTTGCTGTCTGGCGTAGGCTCGTGTGTCCCTCCGTTTGGCGTAGGCTTGTCTGTTCCTGTCTGGCGTAGGCTCGTGTGTCCCTCCGTCTGGCGTAGGCTCGTCTGTCCCCGTCTGGCGTAGGCTCGTCTGTTCCTGTCTGGCGTAGGCTCGTGTGTCCCTCCGTCTGGCGTAGGCTCGTCTGTCCCCGTCTGGCGTAGGCTCGTCTGTTCCTGTCTGGTGTAGGCTCGTGTGTCCCTCCGTCTGGCGTAGGCTCGTCTGTCCCTGTCTGGCGTAGGCTCGTCTGTTCCTGTCTGGCGTAGGCTCGTCTGTTCCTGTCTGGCGTAGGCTCGTGTGTCCCTCTGTCTGGCGTAGGCTCGTCTGTCCCTCTGTCTGGCATAGGCTCGTCTGTTCCTGTCTGGCGTAGGCTCGTCTGTTCCTGTCAGGTGTAGGCTCGTCTGTCCCTCTGTCTGGCGTAGGCTCGTCTGTTCCTGTCTGGCGTAGGCTCGTCTGTTCCTGTCTGGTGTAGGCTCGTGTGTCCCTCCGTCTGGCGTAGGCTCGTCTGTTCCTGTCTGGCGTAGGCTCGTCTGTTCCTGTCTGGTGTAGGCTCGTGTGTCCCTCCGTCTGGCGTGGGCTCGTCTGTCCCTGTCTGGCGTAGGCTCGTCTGTTGCTGTCTGGCGTAGGCTCGTGTGTCCCTCTGTCTGGCGTAGGCTCGTCTGTCCCTGTCTGGCGTAGGCTCGTCTGTTCCTGTCTGGCGTAGGCTCGTCTGTTCCTGTCAGGTGTAGGCTCGTCTGTCCCTCTGTCTGGCGTAGGCTCGTCTGTTGCTGTCTGGCGTAGGCTCGTGTCCCTCTGTCTGGCGTAGGCTCGTGTCCCTCCGTCTGGCGTAGGCTCGTGTGTCCCTCTGCCTGGTGTAGGCTCGTCTGTCCCTCTGTCTGGCGTAGGCTCGTCTGTTCCTGTCTGGCGTAGGCTCGTCTGTTCCTGTCTGGTGTAGGCTCGTGTGTCCCTCCGTCTGGCGTAGGCTCGTCTGTTCCTGTCTGGCGTAGGCTCGTCTGTTCCTGTCTGGTGTAGGCTCGTGTGTCCCTCCGTCTGGCGTGGGCTCGTCTGTCCCTGTCTGGCGTAGGCTCGTCTGTTGCTGTCTGGCGTAGGCTCGTGTGTCCCTCTGTCTGGCGTAGGCTCGTCTGTCCCTGTCTGGCGTAGGCTCGTCTGTTCCTGTCTGGCGTAGGCTCGTCTGTTCCTGTCAGGTGTAGGCTCGTCTGTCCCTCTGTCTGGCGTAGGCTCGTCTGTTGCTGTCTGGCGTAGGCTCGTGTCCCTCTGTCTGGCGTAGGCTCGTGTCCCTCCGTCTGGCGTAGGCTCGTGTGTCCCTCTGCCTGGTGTAGGCTCGTCTGTCCCTCTGTCTGGCGTAGGCTCGTCTGTTCCTGTCTGGCGTAGGCTCGTCTGTTCCTGTCTGGTGTAGGCTCGTGTGTCCCTCCGTCTGGCGTAGGCTCGTCTGTTCCTGTCTGGCGTAGGCTCGTCTGTTCCTGTCTGGTGTAGGCTCGTGTGTCCCTCCGTCTGGCGTGGGCTCGTCTGTCCCTGTCTGGCGTAGGCTCGTCTGTTGCTGTCTGGCGTAGGCTCGTGTGTCCCTCTGTCTGGCGTAGGCTCGTCTGTCCCTGTCTGGCGTAGGCTCGTCTGTTCCTGTCTGGCGTAGGCTCGTCTGTTCCTGTCAGGTGTAGGCTCGTCTGTCCCTCTGTCTGGCGTAGGCTCGTCTGTTCCTGTCAGGTGTAGGCTCGTCTGTCCCTCTGTCTGGCGTAGGCTCGTCTGTTGCTGTCTGGCGTAGGCTCGTGTCCCTCTGTCTGGCGTAGGCTCGTGTCCCTCCGTCTGGCGTAGGCTCGTCTGTCCCTGTCTGGCGTAGGCTCGTCTGTCCCTGTCTGGCGTAGGCTCGTCTGTCCCTCCGTCTGGCGTAGGCTCGTGTGTCCCTGTCTGGCGTAGGCTCGTCTGTCCCTGTCTGGCGTAGGCTCGTCTGTTCCTGTCTGGCGTAGGCTCGTCTGTTCCTGTCTGGCGTAGGCTCGTCTGTTGCTGTCTGGCGTAGGCTCGTCTGTTCCTGTCTGGCGTAGGCTCGTCTGTCCCTGTCTGGCGTAGGCTCGTCTGTCCCTCCGTCTGGCGTAGGCTCGTCTGTCCCTCCGTCTGGCGTAGGCTCGTCTGTTGCTGTCTGGCGTAGGCGCGGGTCTGCCTCTGGCATGATGTCAGGGACGTCCATGTCTCTACTAGTTTTAGACGTTTGAGTTGGATCTTTTGGGCACACGGTTTTTCGGTTTTCACGGTTCATCTTTGGTATTTCAGTTAAAGAAAAGCTTCCTAACTATTGCGGACAAGTTCTTCATGATGAACGTGAGTCGTATGGTTGTTAATATCGCTTTAGTGTCGGATTTGCCCGAGCACCTCTCAAGCTGCCATCTCCGTCGACAGCACACACGACTTCCCCAAAACTTTACTTTCATAGATGTGAAACTATGTTATGCCACATCCGCCACTTCCGATCCCGCTCCTCCACCAGACAACATCCACTGACAGAGAGTTCAGTCTCCATTCAGTCCGTAGTTAACTCAGGAATGGTCCATACCTGATGCAGCTGATAACATAAAACCTTAAATCAACAGAATCCACTTTTCCACAGCAAAGCATTTTATTAGAAATTCAGACAGACAGACAGATAACAATTTTATATCAGTCTCAGTAAAGAACAAGTTTACCTCTCTGATCTGTTGTTCCATAAAGCGACCGAGAAAGACAGACAGAGAAAGATGGATAGATAGAAAATGGAAAAGAACTGTAGAGCAGTTGGAAGAACTTAAGCATCTAGCTAGCCAAATGAAAACACTTTCCAAACAACTTATGTGTTTACATATATTGAATATTAACACTTATCCAATATATTGATAAACCAAATAATAAACATCAGGTGAGGACTTTATATGTCGCTGTATTTCATGCCATTAATATATACAACGTCATACTTATAAAAAAATCAAGCATGAATAAGGCAGCATGCGCGTCTGAAGTGCAGATGAGGAAAAATAAAAGATGAAAAATATTCAGTCATGTGACCTGTAACCTATGAACCACAAAGACTCCAAACCAAGAAACTGGGAGTTCAAGTTGCTCATACAGTTTGTTGTATTAAAGTATTTAAAGAGATGTTTCATTAGAGATGGTGGATTACTGAGAATGGGATAACAAATCAGCTCCTGCTTCTCCACACTGGCTCAAGTCTCCTACATGTCAACTCAATTAACTTCCTGCTAACGAGGAAATGAAACAACAGACCAGCAGAGGGACGAGGAAGCAGGGAGCTGACACATTATTGGTTACTAATGTCTTGAATCAGCAGCTGACTGGATGACACATTGTCACGCTGGTCCTCGAAGAGGGGCGGAGTGATGGATGACTGCCTGGTTACCATGGCAACAGCAGGTTGCTGGTTAAATGTTTTGTGGGACTTAGGCAGCACACAGAGAGTAAAGTGCCGTTCCATGATGGAAATGTAAAATAAAATGTTTCATCTCAGGCAGCGCTGGAGACAGCCAACTTCTTCAGATGGTCCATAAACACCTGCAGACTGACGTCATCTGTCAGGATAGGAGCCCCAGACTCCTATAGAGACAGACAGATAGAGAGAGAGCGACAGAGACAGACAGATAGTGAGACAGATAGAGAGAGAGAGAGAGATGGGGATATGGAGATGAGCAGAAGATATTCTATCAGTTATAAGGTTAAAGCTGTAAACCTGAAAACTTAGATGAAAAACATCCTTTTTGATTCTATCTCTGGTGCTAAGACATATCTAATCCATCCATCCATCCATTATCCAAACCGCTTATCCTGCTCTCAGGGTTGCGGGGATGCTGGAGCCTATCCAAGCAGTCATTGGGCGGCAGGAGGGGAGACACCCTGGACAGGCCGCCAGACCATCACAGGGCCTAATCCATGAATAACAAGTCCTGTAGACTGTAGCAGGGTGTGATGTGGATGGTTGGTGTGTGGTAGGACTTCACCAGTAAAAATTACAGGGTGCGTAGTGTTTTCTAGCTTCATCATAGCAGCTAGATGAGGAAGAAGAAGTCAGGTAGTGTTGAGTGTGAAGAAGAAGTGAAGGTGTTGTGTCTAACCAGCAGATATGACAGAACAAGCTGGTAGAAGACCTTTACCAACACATAGTACTACATCAATAAGTACAACTCAGGTTCCACCAGGTTTTACAGCAGATATGACAGAACAAGCTGGTAGAAGACCTTCACCAACACATAGTACTACATCAATAAGTACAACTCAGGTTCCACCAGGTTTTACAGCAGATATGACAGAACAAGCTGGTAGAAGACCTTCACCAACACATAGTACTACATCAATAAGTACAACTCAGGTTCCACCAGGTTTTACAGCAGATATGACAGAACAAGCTGGTAGAAGACCTTTACCAACACATAGTACTACATCAGTAAGTACAACTCAGGTTCCACCATGTTTTACAGCAGATATGACAGAACAAGCTGGTAGAAGACCTTTACCAACACATAGTACTACATCAGTAAGTACAACTCAGGTTCCACCATGTTTTACAGCAGATATGACTGAACAAGCTGGTAGAAGACCTTTACCAACACATAGTACTACATCAGTAAGTACAACTCAGGTTCCACCAGGTTTTACAGCAGATATGACAGAACAAGCTGGTAGAAGACCTTCACCAACACATAGTACTACATCAATAAGTACAACTCAGGTTCCACCAGGTTTTATGTTTGTTTCTGACACAACAGCCCTGCTGACTCTCATTCATCTGGAATGGAGCTCAGATACTCACCTCACCACCACCTACATAGGACACATACTGGTACAGCAACACCAGGAGATTCACCTCACCACCACCTACATAGGACACACTGGTCCAGTAACACCAGGAGATTCACCTCACCACCACCTACATAGGACACATACTGGTCCAGCAACACCAGGAGATTCACCTCACCACCACCTACATAGGACACATACTGGTCCAGCAACACCAGGAGATTCACCTCACCACCACCTACATAGGACACATACTGGTCCAGTAACACCAGGAGATTCACCTCACCACCACCTACATAGGACACACACTGGTCCAGTAACACCAGGAGATTCACCTCACCACCACCTACATAGGACACATACTGGTCCAGTAACACCAGGAGATTCACCTCACCACCACCTACATAGGACACATACTGGTCCAGTAACACCAGGAGATTCACCTCACCACCACCTACATAGGACACACACTGGTCCAGTAACACCAGGAGATTCACCTCACCACCACCTACATAGGACACATACTGGTCCAGTAACACCAGGAGATTCACCTCACCACCACCTACATAGGACACATACTGGTCCAGTAACACCAGGAGATTCACCTCACCACCACCTACATAGGACACATACTGGTCCAGTAACACCAGGAGATTCACCTCACCACCACCTTTATAGGACACACACTGGTCCAGTAACACCAGGAGATTCACCTCACCACCACCTACATAGGACACATACTGGTCCAGTAACACCAGGAGATTCACCTCACCACCACCTACATAGGACACATACTGGTCCAGTAACACCAGGAGATTCACCTCACCACCACCTTTATAGGACACATACTGGTCCAGTAACACCAGGAGATTCACCTCACCACCACCTACATAGGACACACACTGGTCCAGTAACACCAGGAGATTCACCTCACCACCACCTACATAGGACACATACTGGTCCAGTAACACCAGGAGATTCACCTCACCACCACCTACATAGGACACATACTGGTCCAGTAACACCAGGAGATTCACCTCACCACCACCTTTATAGGACACATACTGGTCCAGTAACACCAGGAGATTCACCTCACCACCACCTACATAGGACACACACTGGTCCAGTAACACCAGGAGATTCACCTCACCACCACCTACATAGGACACATACTGGTCCAGTAACACCAGGAGATTCACCTCACCACCACCTACATAGGACACACACTGGTCCAGTAACACCAGGAGATTCACCTCACCACCACCTACATAGGACACATACTGGTCCAGTAACACCAGGAGATTCACCTCACCACCACCTACATAGGACACATACTGGTCCAGTAACACCAGGAGATTCACCTCACCACCACCTACATAGGACACATACTGGTCCAGTAACACCAGGAGATTCACCTCACCACCACCTTTATAGGACACACACTGGTCCAGTAACACCAGGAGATTCACCTCACCACCACCTACATAGGACACATACTGGTCCAGTAACACCAGGAGATTCACCTCACCACCACCTACATAGGACACACACTGGTCCAGCAACACCAGGAGATTCACCTCACCACCACCTTTATAGGACACACACTGGTCCAGTAACACCAGGAGATTCACCTCACCACCACCTACATAGGACACACACTGGTCCAGCAACACCAGGAGATTCACCTCACCACCACCTACATAGGACACATACTGGTCCAGTAACACCAGGAGATTCACCTCACCACCACCTACATAGGACACATACTGGTCCAGTAACACCAGGAGATTCACCTCACCACCACCTACATAGGAGACACACTGGTCCAGCAACACCAGGAGATTCACCTCACCACCACCTACATAGGACACATACTGGTCCAGTAACACCAGGAGATTCACCTCACCACCACCTACATAGGACACATACTGGTCCAGTAACACCAGGAGATTCACCTCACCACCACCTACATAGGACACATACTGGTCCAGTAACACCAGGAGATTCACCTCACCACCACCTTTATAGGACACACACTGGTCCAGTAACACCAGGAGATTCACCTCACCACCACCTACATAGGACACATACTGGTCCAGTAACACCAGGAGATTCACCTCACCACCACCTACATAGGACACACTGGTCCAGTAACACCAGGAGATTCACCTCACCACCACCTACATAGGACACATACTGGTCCAGTAACACCAGGAGATTCACCTCACCACCACCTACATAGGACACACTGGTCCAGTAACACCAGGAGATTCACCTCACCACCACCTACATAGGACACATACTGGTCCAGTAACACCAGGAGATTCACCTCACCACCACCTACATAGGACACATACTGGTCCAGTAACACCAGGAGATTCACCTCACCACCACCTACATAGGACACATACTGGTCCAGCAACACCAGGAGATTCACCTCACCACCACCTACATAGGACACACACTGGTCCAGCAACACCAGGAGATTCACCTCACCACCACCTACATAGGACACATACTGGTCCAGTAACACCAGGAGATTCACCTCACCACCACCTACATAGGACACACACTGGTCCAGTAACACCAGGAGATTCACCTCACCACCACCTTTATAGGACACATACTGGTCCAGTAACACCAGGAGATTCACCTCACCACCACCTACATAGGACACACACTGGTCCAGCAACACCAGGAGATTCACCTCACCACCACCTACATAGGACACATACTGGTCCAGTAACACCAGGAGATTCACCTCACCACCACCTTTATAGGACACACACTGGTCCAGTAACACCAGGAGATTCACCTCACCACCACCTACATAGGACACATACTGGTCCAGTAACACCAGGAGATTCACCTCACCACCACCTACATAGGACACATACTGGTCCAGTAACACCAGGAGATTCAGGACTGTAGCTTCAAGGGTCAAAGTACAGAAAGGTTAATAAAGTTGTAACATATACTGGACCTACTATGGTACGGTACCAGTACCAATGGTTTCCCATTAGAAAACTGGTCATTTTGGTTTTGTTTTGTGAGAGTGTTTGTTACCAAACACTAATATAAAGTCTAGCTGCTGCTGCTGATCCTGGAATGGACCAGACCTGCAATGGCTGATCGATGGCAGAATATCTGTTGCAGGTGTAACACAGTTAATAGTTCTTCCACTTGCCATTGCACCAGAGGTACAATATATATATATATGTGTGTGTGTGTGTGTGTGTATATGTGTGTGTGTGTATATGTGTGTGTATGTATATGTATGTGTATATATACTATGTGTGTGTGGGTATATATGTATGTGTGTGTGTGTGTGTATAAAATGTATATATAATGTATATATGTGTATTGTGGTCTAACGTTCTGTCACTATATAATACTTGCGTGGTTGGGTTTAAGAGAATGACGCACCTTCCGTTCCTGCCAGTTTAACTAGCCCATGCAAGCGGTCGGTCATGGTTCGAATCTTGTACAGATTATTTTAAGAGTTTAGTCATTTATTCTTCACAATTTTATCATTATAGCAATGGATGTGTATCTAAGACAATCAAGACAATGACAAATACTTTTGTGTAACAGAATTTCCATCCTTGTGAATGATAGCTGTGCTATGAAGAATAGCATGTAGACTATGTCGCTAGCTAAATTAGCCAACTACCAAGCTGTGTGTGTGGTAACCTGAGTGTTTCTGTATTTCTAGTGCCGCCATTGCTGAATGTGCATGTTCAAGAGCAGTCCAGTGATCACTACATTTGTCTGTTGTCAGACTAAACTTCTTCCACTGGAAACCCTGGTCTGTGGTGCATCACATAATACAACCTAGACCATGCTGCTACACCCGTATGGAGTGTACTGTGCAGCCATGCTGCTGCCGCCCTGCTCCATTACACGACCAGCCCAGCAGCAACACAGCTGCACAGTACACTCCATACAGGCAGCAGAGGTCAGAGGTCAGAGAATCTTACCTGGCCCCAGGCGTACATGTTGTTGTGGGTTTGGGAGGGGTTCACCTTGGAGAGCAGGAAACGAGCCTGCATACACAATAGTAACAATTCTTCTAAAAACCGCTGTTATTAATATACATATATATGATACTGATAATATAATCCTGGTCGTATTACAAACAAATAATAAGAATATAAATATTCCAACAACAACAACCATGATAATAATGATAGTACAATGATTATGATGATACATTTAGTGTGTGTGTGTGTGTGTACCTGGCTTCCTCCGTGTTCTGTGTCTATATATCTGGGCATAGGGAAGCGGGTTTGAAGGAGCTCTTGGGCGTCATCTACTGGAGCCTGGAGGAGATGTCTGAAGTTCTCATATTCTGCCATCTCCTGGTAGCCGGCTTTCCTCCACTGGGCTACAGTCTGCCAAAGGAGACACCACTTACGCCTGGACGCCACTCGCAGCAATACAGCTACTGTGTGTTGTGGTGTGTCGCCGTGCTAGTGTGACATGACCTGCATGTGTATGTCCTGGCTCTCTGTAATGATAAATGGGATGGGGCCTACCTCTCCATGGTAGATGAGGATCTGGAAGAAGGTGTCCATGAGCAGGATTCTGTCTGGGAGAATACTACTGCTGTCCAAAAGAACCGGCTGGAAAATGACAAACACAACACAGTAAAATCAAACTGACTGTCTGTCTACCTACAGCGCCTTGCTAAAGTATTCAACCCCTTTGACAGTCGTCACTAATGTCTGGATTATAAAAGATGCTCACACACGTGTTCCTGAACAGTATTATTGTTGTGAACCCATAAGCTCTAACAGCATGGTCCCAAAGCCAAAATAAGTTAGGTTTCGCTGACTTTTTATTAATAAATTAAAACATAGTGCTTGCATAAGTATTCAACCCCTTGTGCTGCGAAAGCTCCAAGTTTACA
Source organism: Lampris incognitus (assembly GCF_029633865.1). Classification (NCBI taxonomy): domain Eukaryota; kingdom Metazoa; phylum Chordata; class Actinopteri; order Lampriformes; family Lampridae; genus Lampris; species Lampris incognitus. The sequence goes on from NC_079226.1 coordinate 1,378,790, forward strand.
CAAATGGCAAATTATTCCTAAAACAAACTCAGGTAAACACAGTTGGACATAACTAGTGTGCACCTGTAAGATATTAAAGTACCGGTCTGGTTTCTGGGTATAAAAGCACTCTGGGTAAAGTTCAGTAGCCGGGCGTGAACGCCATCGGAACATGAAGACAGAGCAGCAGAATACTGAAGTAAGAGACAGAGTGATTAAAATGCAGAAGGTGGGAAAGGGACACAAAACAATATCCAAGTGTGTGGCTGTCCCACGGAACGCTGTTGGATCCATTGTCAGAAAGTGGAGAAAGTGGAAGCTGCATCACACCACCCAGACGCTTTGGAGGACAGGCCGTCCCTCAAAGCTAAGTGTCCGAGCAAGACGTGGGCTGATGAGGAACGCCACACATGATCCTGCAATCACTCTGAAGGAGCTCCAGAGATCAGTGGCTGAAACTGGAGTAAATGTGCATGAGTCAACCATATCACGGCTCTCCATAAATCTGGCCTGTATGGGAGGGTGGCAAGAAAGAAGCCGTTGCTCAAAACTATGCATATAGAAGCACACTTGGAGTTTGCTACCAAGTATGAGAGAGACCCGGTTAGGATGTGGGTAAAGGTTTTGTAGTCAGATGAGTTGAAAGTGGAGCTTTTTGGCCAAAACTCAAAGCGTTATGTGTGGTGTAAACCTAACACTGCTCATACCCTAAAAAACACCCTCCCTACAGTGAAGCATGGCGGCGGCAGCATAATGCTATGGGCTCTGTTAGCGACGGGCGTTGGTAAACATCAGATCACAAAGAGCCATGGACATCTCTAGCTCTGACAACGACTCCTAGAGGATCAATTCTCAGTCTCATCAGTAGCCAGTCAGACTAGCTTGGTCTAGTCAGAAAGGCACGAACTGAGGAAGCCTCTCGGATGAGAGGCGAAACGTCTTCACGGATATATACCAAGTCCAGTTGCACTTGATTCAACTCCTTTGGATAACCATGACAACCTGGATGAATGAGAACATTCACAGACACCATCATGGAGCTTCAGAATGCAGATGACAACGCCATCACAGCACACTCCACAGAAGATCTCCAGGACATTCTGAATGCTCTTGCCGAGGCATACAGAGCCCTGAGTCTAGCATTAAACATCAAGAAGACCAGGTCTTATATCAACATCCACCCAACCAGCCATTTACCCAGCCCACCATAAAAGTGGACAACAAAATTCTTGAAAACGTTGATCACTTACCCTACCTTGGCAGCCTTCTCTCCTCAAAAGCTGACATCGACTCCGAGGTCACCCATCACCTGAGGTGTGCCAGTGGCGCTTATGCCACACTCAGGAAAAGAGTCTTTGAAGACTGAAACCTAAAGGCCCAAACAAAACTCCTGGTCTACAGAGATGTTTTTCTCCCCACCCTGCTGTGGGGGAGTCATGGACCACCTACAGTAGACACCTGAGAGCCCTGGAACAATAGCACCAAAGATCCTTATGAAAGATCCTGGGGATTAGCTGGAAGGACAGACGCACCAACATCAGTGTTTTGGAAGAAGCCAACATGACTAGCATCACCATCACAATAATGCATCAACTTCGACAGACAGGCCGTGCCATCCGCATGTCCAACACACGTCTCCCCAAACATATCCTGTACTCCCAGCTGAAGGAAGGTCAGCCAGTTCCTGGTGGGCAAAAGAAACGTTTCAAGGACATTATCAAGACCAGTCTGAAGAAACTCAACATCACATCAACCAACTGGGAACACATTGCACTGAATAGGCACTCCTGGAAGAAATTCGTGCAGGAAGGAGCTGCACGTCATAAAATGGCACTCCACTGTGCTGCAGAGAAAAAGCGACAGCACTGCAAGTAGAGAACAGAAAAGGGCTCAACCACCACCACCACTTTCCACCTATCCACACTGCACCAAAGTATGTGGATTGCAGATCGGCCTCTACAGCCATCAGAAGACCCGCAGTAGACAACCCAATGCAGAGGACGGTCATACTTGCTTCAAGTGACTGCCAATGATGATGATGATGGTGTGCACGCATTTGTGTGTATGTTTGTGTGTGTGTGCTCATGCTGACCTCGGGCGGTCCATTGAAGGAGTAAGCGTAGAGGACTGGTTGGATCATGATCAGAGCCTGAGTCAGGTCTTGTCTGTTGAAGTGATGTCTGTAGTAGGAGCTCTCATCAGGACTGTTATTGAAGACCTGCAGGAAGGGAGACCTCCGCAAGTGGAACATGAACTGCAACAGAAAGCACAAACAAAGCTTTTGTTACACTAACACAGTGGTTGTCAAACTGTTCCCGTCATGCCCCCCTTTGGAGGAAGAAAAATGTTCATGCCCCCGTCCCGACAAAATGGGCCAAGTTTAACTTTATTTAAATAACATCATGACCATGAACATTCCTTTCGCTTTTCTTTCAGTAATTTCTGTTGTGCAAATAAGAAACACAAGTTCCACTTCAAATTTATCAAACCTCTTTTTGTGACATTTGTCACTATATTGCTCCATCAGTCTGTGTGCTTTTTCAAAAACTGAAATAAAATGAAATAAAATTTAAAAATCACTTTGCTAGAACAATAACAATAAAGTTCAATCTGTGCAAAAAAGAACAAATGCAGATCAAGGAAAGTTGAACCAGTTCATCTTGACACAGCGTTCATTGACAGATACGTTTTATCATCATCTAAGTGACCTCTTCAGTCTCACCTGACACTTAACAGCTACACTATATTGCTGTTTGTGCTGGGGGACCTGATCCTTGGGGTGGACCAACTCCTGCTGCAGCATGTTTTGGGGTTTGAAAGCAGCTGAGACGTGGTGTTTTGAAAATACGCGTCTCGGCTTTTCCGACACTCCCACCACATACAGAATCACCACTGGTTTACTCTTAGCCAGCTGTGGTCCTCCTCCTCTCTTCGATCGGCTGGTGCTCTGTTTGGGCGTCTTCCTGGTTTGACAAACACCCAGTTAGGATAACCACACTTAACCAGGGTCTGTTTAATGTGGGACTTCTCCTCTTCCCCGGTCGCTGTGTCGGTGGGGACGCTGTCAGCTCGGTGGTCCAGCGTCCTGATGACTCCTAGTTTGTGCTCCAGTGGATGATGAGAGTCAAACCTTAAGTACTGATCAGTATGTGTTGGTTTACAGTAAACATCAGCAATCAAATGTCCCCCATCACCAACTGCAGTTTCACAGTGTAAGAAGGCTACCCTGTCATGTTCCACATCCTCCCTGGTGAACTTGATGTGGTGTCCACAGAGTTCATGTGGTGGTGAAATGTGCTGCATCCTGAGATTTAATTTTAACCCTGGTGTCGTCCACAAATCTGAACCAGTGGCTAGGTGGTGTCCCTGGATAGGACATCAGAGCCTCTTTTCCACTTCCTCCATGTACAAGCTGGCCACTACAGGTGAGACTGGGGAACCCATAGCGCCCCCATGCCTCTGCCTATAGTACTTCCCCCTGTATGTGAAGTACGTGGACTGAAGACACAGCTTCAGGAGCAGACACACTTGGTCAGTGTTAAGGGTGGTCCTATTGCTAAGGGAGAGGTCATTTTGTAATTTCATATGGACTACCCCCACTGCTTCATCAGTCAGGCCAGGAACTCCACAATCTACACCATCTATAGGCCAGTGGCCACTCTTTCAGGGATGAGGATGTGCATATCCTTGATAGAGAGGAACGCTGATTTGAACGGGGAGTCAAAGAGGCCATCTATGTGACGAGGGAACGACCTCGTTGGTTTTGGTCATTACACATCTGTTGCCATCTTACAATGCTGTGATTGCAACAATCCCCAATCCTCTGTGAATAGTACACATGATAAATGGTCACACCCATATTTGCAGAGTGGTCGTTTGGCACTGTATTGTACTGTGTTGTTTATAAGGGTGGGGATACCTGCAGTCAGTTTAGCCTGAAGAGGACACTTACGCTACGTTTACATGACAACGGTCTTGCTAAAAACTGAATTTTTTTCCCTTTGCTTTTTAAAAAAGTTCCGTGTTCAGATGACGTCATTTTGAGTACGATCCGTATGCACACAGATTCGCAAAAAAAACGACTGAAGACGCTGTAGTTTGCATGCCAGGCCAGTAGTTGGCGGTGAAACTGTAGTAGAGAGGTCTTCCGGTGGACCACAGTAACGCCACACGCCTGCGCACAAACGCTTTCTTCTCAGAGCGCCGAGTCTCAGGGCAACGAGGGAGGCTTGGGACATACGAACGTTTTCCATCCATTCATTCTCGTCAACAACGCCATTCACAAAGCTTTCCCGCCACCGGCTTGTTCTCTCAGGTCTTGTCCAAAAGCGTCTTTTGGTTGCCCTCCGTCGATGTATAGGTGGGTTGAGAATGTGGTGCATGTAAATAAGCATCTCCGCGGATCACAGTAATGGTGCAGCAAGTCTACACTTGGCTGGAGAAGCGTTAACAAACTCTGCAGAGACAACAGCACAAACATAAAGGTTGTCTTCTTACTCGCGCATGGATATTTGACTGAAAACGTAATACGCATGTGCGAAGTGGAGCCGTGATGTCACGGTCTTCACAGGAACCGCTGTTGCTAGTTTACACGGCGACGCTGGAGTCGCGTTCTCCAAAGATTTCACTCTGCAACCCGGTTTCAAAAGTTGGCGTTTTCAGGCCCCCAAAACGCCGCTGTCGTGTGAAAGAATGGCCAAAACGCAACAATACTTGACCGTTTTATGTTGAAAACGATGCCGCGTAAACGGCCCTTGTTGAGTCCTGAAACAAACATATCCGTCAGTAAACGTTGTATCCAGATGAACCGATTCAACCTGCTTTGATTTTCTTACCTGACTATTGAGCATGCATCAAGACAAAAGGCAAGAAAAAGAAGCAGATATCTGTGAAATACGATGAGCGAGGCAGTTTTTGAGAGCTCAAGTCTTACCGCTGCATTAGTGCTGCAGTGAGCCGGTTTTGCGCTGCACAGCTTTTCAAAACTGTAACGCTGAGTATTTGGACCCAATTGCAGAGAAGAGGCAGAGGCAGTTTGTAAAGTAACAAGTCTTTTACTGGACTTCAAAAACAACACAAAATAACAAAAGACCACTGCACAACAGGGCAGGCAATAACGCTAACTAGAATAAACATACAAAATTAAACGATGCAAAAACTCTCGCACAGAGGAGGCAAAGGAAACACTCTCGCACAGAGGAGGCAGACGAGGGTTCAGGAGACCAACGTGAAGCTTTTCCAAGACTCGGCCCAGTATGTCTGCAAAGCACCCAGTCAAATAGTCCCCAGCACAGGTGCACCTAATCACAGGCCAACCAGTACGCAGGTGCCACTCATACTGGCTGATTGCAGGCCGATAGGGAAATGTCACCTGTTGGCTGCTGATCCTTTGGCCAGTGATCGTGTCAAAAACAGGGTTGCAGGCTTGATACTGCCACTCAAGTAATGCTCCATGTTGAGCTTAGATCTGTACTTTGTCTTAAGTGAGGCAACAGCAGAAAAGCCCATCTCACAGAGATAGGATGTGGCGAAGGGCAGCAGAATGCCCACAGCCCTCTGTCCTATGAGTGGATACACCCTCGCCACACCAAGCCAGAATTCCCTCAGTGTCTGAGCTGTAAAGCTCAGCCTCAGGGTGGAGTCAGATGTCATCTCCATGAACTGGTCCTCTTCAGCAGAGCTGAAATCAGCAGGTGCTGCTGCATTGAATGGATCTGTCACCCAGTCATACTGAGCACTGTTGTTTGGAAGTATTTTTGAAAGAATCCTCTCAGGGAGGAGATGTGCTCCTGAGACATGACATCACTGTGGTGGCTCCAGAATCACTGGCTTCAACAAATTCACTCAGATTCTCAAAGAAATCAGTATTTCCTTGATCAAGTCGCCTGCCCCACATCTCAAGCTTTCGAGTGAATGCACTGATCTTGTCTGCCAGGTGAGGAAGGTGCTTGTAAGGTTTAATTCATTCAGCTTTCCAAATATATCGCTGAGATAGCCCAGTTTCACAAGAAATTGTTCATCACTAGACTTGCTTGCAACTTCATGCATACGCCTCTCCTCCAGAAACACCCGAATTTCCTGTCATATCTCAAAGACTCGCGACAACACTTGACCTCGCGAGAGCCACCTAGCCTCACTGTGAAACAACACAGCTGAATGTTCAGCTCCCATCTCTTCACAAAGTGCAGAGAACAGCCGCGCTATCAGGGGTCTTGTTTTGATGAAATTGACCACGCAAACAACATCGGTCAAAACCTCATTTAGGTCAGTGCTAATCTGTCTCGATGATAGCACTTCTCTGTGTATGACAGTGTGTCCATTGCACATTTGGCGAGACCCTCTTGATTAGTTCCTGCAATCCCTTCGTTTTCCCTGCCATGGTCTGCACCATCCGTGCAAATGCCCACATGGTTCTCCCATTTCAAGGTCATTTGAAATGTCGCATATATACATCTTGCAACTGCATCATTGGACAGAGGGACAGTCTTCAATTTTGCAGCGCTTGTCTCATCAAACTTAGTTGACACCATATCTAAAGCCATAGGCAGTATGAGCTCCTCTGCTGTTGTGTGTGGTTTCTGGTACTGGGCAGTTCTGTGTGTGACTTTGTGTGATGCCATTAGTGCTTTGTTGTTCACTGATGCAGCTTTTACAAAGCAATGTTCCTGCTGATGGTCTGCACCAAGTCTTCTCTGGAAGAACTCGAGTGGCTTATTGACGTGACTGGGGTGTAATGTCTCTAAGTGTCTTCTTCATGTGTTTGGTCTCATACTACCAGCTGCCAGAGTTTTCACACATAAAATACACACTGGTCTCTCCTCACCTCCCACCACATTCACTGTGAACCCAAGAGCAAGACAGGCTTTGTCATATTTTCTCAACTTGGTTTTTGGTTGATTACCGTCAGCTAAGCACTTTGTCTTGTTTGTCTCGGAAGCATCGCCTGTCTTTCTTTTGTCCCTGTCAAACATCTCTCCATTCTGTCAATGTACACACTCTGTGTCATGAAAGCAAGTTGTGTTGATTGTTCCGCTGTGAAAAAGATTCCTACGTCAAAATGGTAGTTCCACACTACACCCCCCCCCGGTCACGTGCCGCCCCCCCTGGGGAGGGGGGGGGCGTCACACACTTTGAGAAACGCTGCACATCAGTACAGTTGCTGACATAGTCTGGAGATGCAGGGCACATACATACGTATGTGGATGGACACCCCTTTAACTAAAAAGGACCTATAGTCCTTTAGCTTTCAAACTCTGAGCATATAGCGTATACTACAAGACTACATTTCCCACAGTCTACGGGAGCCAGGTTTTTTGCAAATCGCATATACTTAGTACAAATGGACAAAAAATTGGTCAATCTGCAGAGGGAGCAGAGACACAACCACCATCAGCTGGCAGCTATTCGCTCTACTGACACCTCACAGTCATGTCTGTTAATGAAGGCTCGCACCAGGACCCGTGTTCAATCAATGTCTCCAATAGAGTGAGGGGCGGGGTAAGAAAAGAAAGACACGGAGTGTGAACATAGTGAAAAGAGAGAGGGGGGGATCCATCATGGCCATACAGGGGTTGCGTGATAATGAATCAAAATCTGTCCTTTATGAATGGGGTTGAAAAAAAACTGTTGGTCTGTTTGCACCTCTCATTTTGTTCTCTGGTTTAGTGATACATTTTGTTCTCTGGTTTAGTGATACATTTTGTTCTCTTGTTTAGTGGTACATTTTGTTCTCTGGTTTAGTGATACATTTTGTTCTCTTGTTTAGTGATACATTTTGTTCTCTGGTTTAGTGATACATTTTGTTCTCTTGTTTAGTGATACATTTTGTTCTCTTGTTTAGTGATACATTTAGTTCTCTGGTTTAGTGATACATTTTGTTCTCTTGTTTAATGATACATTTTGTTCTCTTGTTTAGTGATACATTTTGTTCTCTGGTTTAGTGATACATTTTGTTCTCTTGTTTAGTGATACATTTTGTTCTCTTGTTTAGTGGTACATTTTGTTCTCTGGTTTAGTGATACATTTTGTTCTCTTGTTTAGTGATACATTTTGTTCTCTTGTTTAGTGATACATTTTGTTCTCTGGTTTAGTGATACATTTTGTTCTCTTGTTTAGTGATACATTTTGTTCTCTTGTTTAGTGATACATTTAGTTCTCTGGTTTAGTGATACATTTTGTTCTCTGGTTTAGTGATACATTTTGTTCTCTGGTTTAGTGATACATTTTGTTCTCTGGTTTAGTGATACATTTTGTTCTCTTGTTTAGTGATACATTTTGTTCTCTTGTTTAGTGATACATTTTGTTCTCTTGTTTAGTGATACATTTAGTTCTCTGGTTTAGTGATACATTTTGTTCTCTTGTTTAGTGATACATTTTGTTCTCTTGTTTAGTGATACATTTTGTTCTCTTGTTTAGTGATACATTTTGTTCTCTTTTTTAGTGGTACATTTTGTTCTCTTGTTTAGTGGTACATTTAGTTCTCTTGTTTAGTGATACATTTTGTTCTCTTGTTTAGTGATACATTTTGTTCTCTTGTTTAGTGATACATTTTGTTCTCTTGTTTAGTGGTACATTTTGTTCTCTTGTTTAGTGATACATTTTGTTCTCTGGTTTAGTGGTACATTTTGTTCTCTTGTTTAGTGGTACATTTTGTTCTCTGGTTTAGTGATACATTTTGTTCTCTTGTTTAGTGATACATTTTGTTCTCTTGTTTAGTGATACATTTTGTTCTCTTGTTTAGTGATACATTTAGTTCTCTTGTTTAGTGATACATTTTGTTCTCTTGTTTAGTGATACATTTAGTTCTCTTGTTTAGTGATACATTTTGTTCTCTGGTTTAGTGGTACATTTTGTTCTCTGGTTTAGTGATACATTTTGTTCTCTTTTTTAGTGGTACATTTTGTTCTCTGGTTTAGTGATACATTTTGTTCTCTGGTTTAGTGGTACATTTTGTTCTCTTTTTTAGTGGTACATTTTGTTCTCTTGTTTAGTGATACATTTTGTTCTCTGGTTTAGTGATACATTTTGTTCTCTGGTTTAGTGGTACATTTTGTTCTCTTGTTTAGTGGTACATTTTGTTCTCTTGTTTAGTGGTACATTTTGTTCTCTTGTTTAGTGATACATTTTGTTCTCTTGTTTAGTGATACATTTTGTTCTCTGGTTTAGTGATACATTTTGTTCTCTTGTTTAGTGATACATTTTGTTCTCTGGTTTAGTGATACATTTTGTTCTCTTGTTTAGTGGTACATTTTGTTCTCTGGTTTAGTGATACATTTTGTTCTCTGGTTTAGTGATACATTTTGTTCTCTTGTTTAGTGATACATTTTGTTCTCTTGTTTAGTGATACATTTTGTTCTCTTGTTTAGTGATACATTTTGTTCTCTGGTTTAGTGATACATTTTGTTCTCTTGTTTAGTGATACATTTTGTTCTCTTGTTTAGTGATACATTTTGTTCTCTGGTTTAGTGATACATTTTGTTCTCTTGTTTAGTGGTACATTTTGTTCTCTTGTTTAGTGATACATTTTGTTCTCTGGTTTAGTGATACATTTTGTTCTCTGGTTTAGTGATACATTTTGCTCTCTGGTTTAGTGATATATTTTGCTCTCTTGTTTAGTGATACATTTTGTTCTCTTGTTTAGTGATACATTTTGTTCTCTTGTTTAGTGATACATTTTGTTCTCTTGTTTAGTGATACATTTTGATCTCTGGTTTAGTGGTACATTTAGTTCTCTGGTTTAGTGATACATTTTGTTCTCTTGTTTAGTGATACATTTTGTTCTCTGGTTTAGTGATACATTTTGTTCTCTGGTTTAGTGATACATTTTGTTCTCTGGTTTAGTGATACATTTTGTTCTCTTGTTTAGTGGTACATTTTGTTCTCTGGTTTAGTGATACATTTTGTTCTCTTTTTTAGTGGTACATTTTGTTCTCTGGTTTAGTGATACATTTTGTTCTCTGGTTTAGTGGTACATTTTGTTCTCTTTTTTAGTGGTACATTTTGTTCTCTGGTTTAGTGATACATTTTGTTCTCTGGTTTAGTGGTACATTTTGTTCTCTTGTTTAGTGATACATTTTGTTCTCTTGTTTAGTGGTACATTTTGTTCTCTGGTTTAGTGATACATTTTGTTCTCTGGTTTAGTGATACATTTTGTTCTCTTGTTTAGTGATACATTTTGTTCTCTGGTTTAGTGATACATTTTGTTCTCTGGTTTAGTGATACATTTTGTTCTCTTGTTTAGTGGTACATTTTGTTCTCTGGTTTAGTGATACATTTTGTTCTCTGGTTTAGTGATACATTTTGTTCTCTGGTTTAGTGATACATTTTGTTCTCTGGTTTAGTGATACATTTTGTTCTCTTGTTTAGTGGTACATTTTGTTCTCTTGTTTAGTGATACATTTTGTTCTCTGGTTTAGTGATACATTTTGTTCTCTTGTTTAGTGGTACATTTTGTTCTCTTGTTTAGTGATACATTTTGTTCTCTTGTTTAGTGGTACATTTTGTTCTCTTGTTTAGTGGTACATTTTGTTCTCTTGTTTAGTGATACATTTTGTTCTCTGGTTTAGTGATACATTTTGTTCTCTTGTTTAGTGATACATTTTGTTCTCTGGTTTAGTGATACATTTTGTTCTCTTGTTTAGTGATACATTTTGTTCTCTGGTTTAGTGATACATTTTGTTCTCTTGTTTAGTGATACATTTTGTTCTCTGGTTTAGTGATACATTTTGTTCTCTGGTTTAGTGATACATTTTGTTCTCTTGTTTAGTGATACATTTTGTTCTCTTGTTTAGTGATACATTTTGTTCTCTTGTTTAGTGATACATTTAGTTCTCTGGTTTAGTGATACATTTTGTTCTCTTGTTTAGTGATACATTTTGTTCTCTTGTTTAGTGATACATTTTGTTCTCTTGTTTAGTGATACATTTTGTTCTCTTTTTTAGTGGTACATTTTGTTCTCTTGTTTAGTGGTACATTTAGTTCTCTTGTTTAGTGATACATTTTGTTCTCTTGTTTAGTGATACATTTTGTTCTCTTGTTTAGTGATACATTTTGTTCTCTTGTTTAGTGGTACATTTTGTTCTCTTGTTTAGTGATACATTTTGTTCTCTGGTTTAGTGGTACATTTTGTTCTCTTGTTTAGTGGTACATTTTGTTCTCTGGTTTAGTGATACATTTTGTTCTCTTGTTTAGTGATACATTTTGTTCTCTTGTTTAGTGATACATTTTGTTCTCTTGTTTAGTGATACATTTAGTTCTCTTGTTTAGTGATACATTTTGTTCTCTTGTTTAGTGATACATTTAGTTCTCTTGTTTAGTGATACATTTTGTTCTCTGGTTTAGTGGTACATTTTGTTCTCTGGTTTAGTGATACATTTTGTTCTCTTTTTTAGTGGTACATTTTGTTCTCTGGTTTAGTGATACATTTTGTTCTCTGGTTTAGTGGTACATTTTGTTCTCTTTTTTAGTGGTACATTTTGTTCTCTTGTTTAGTGATACATTTTGTTCTCTGGTTTAGTGATACATTTTGTTCTCTGGTTTAGTGATACATTTTGTTCTCTGGTTTAGTGATACATTTTGCTCTCTGGTTTAGTGGTACATTTAGTTCTCTTGTTTAGTGGTACATTTTGTTCTCTGGTTTAGTGGTACATTTTGTTCTCTTGTTTAGTGGTACATTTTGTTCTCTGGTTTAGTGATACATTTTGTTCTCTGGTTTAGTGATACATTTAGTTCTCTGGTTTAGCGATACATTTTGTTCTCTTGTTTAGTGATACATTTTGTTCTCTGGTTTAGTGGTACATTTAGTTCTCTGGTTTAGTGATACATTTAGTTCTCTTGTTTAGTGGTACATTTAGTTCTCTTGTTTAGTGGTACATTTTGTTCTCTGGTTTAGTGGTACATTTTGTTCTCTTGTTTAGTGGTACATTTTGTTCTCTTGTTTAGTGATACATTTTGTTCTCTGGTTTAGTGATACATTTTGTTCTCTGGTTTAGTGATACATTTTGTTCTCTGGTTTAGTGATATATTTTGTTCTCTTGTTTAGTGATACATTTTGTTCTCTTGTTTAGTGATACATTTAGTTCTCTTGTTTAGTGATACATTTTGTTCTCTGGTTTAGTGATACATTTTGTTCTCTGGTTTAGTGATACATTTTGTTTTCTTGTTTAGTGGTACATTTTGTTCTCTGGTTTAGTGATACATTTAGTTCTCTGGTTTAGTGATACATTTAGTTCTCTTGTTTAGTGATACATTTTGTTCTCTTGTTTAGTGATACATTTTGTTCTCTTGTTTAGTGATATATTTTGTTCTCTTGTTTAGTGATATATTTTGTTCTCTTGTTTAGTGATACATTTTGTTCTCTTGTTTAGTGATACATTTTGCTCTCTTGTTTAGTGGTACATTTAGTTCTCTTGTTTAGTGGTACATTTTGTTCTCTGGTTTAGTGGTACATTTTGTTCTCTTGTTTAGTGGTACATTTTGTTCTCTTGTTTAGTGATACATTTTGTTCTCTGGTTTAGTGATACATTTTGCTCTCTGGTTTAGTGATATATTTTGCTCTCTTGTTTAGTGATACATTTTGTTCTCTTGTTTAGTGATACATTTTGTTCTCTTGTTTAGTGATACATTTTGTTCTCTTGTTTAGTGATACATTTTGATCTCTGGTTTAGTGGTACATTTAGTTCTCTGGTTTAGTGGTACATTTAGTTCTCTGGTTTAGTGATACATTTAGTTCTCTTGTTTAGTGGTACATTTAGTTCTCTTGTTTAGTGGTACATTTTGTTCTCTGGTTTAGTGGTACATTTTGTTCTCTTGTTTAGTGATACATTGTTTTCTCTTGTTTAGTGATACATTTTGTTCTCTCGTTTAGTGATACATTTTGTTCTCTGGTTTAGTGGTACATTTTGTTCTCTTGTTTAGTGATACATTTTGTTCTCGTTTAATGATACATTTTGTTCTCTTGTTTAGTGATACATTTTGTTCTCTTGTTTAGTGATACATTTTGTTCTCTTGTTTAGTGATACATTTTGTTCTCTGGTTTAGTGATACATTTTGTTCTCTTGTTTAGTGATACATTTAGTTCTCTGGTTTAGTGATACATTTTGTTCTCTGGTTTAGTGGTACATTTAGTTCTCTTGTTTAGTGATAAATTTTGTTCCCTTGTTTAGTGATACATTTTGTTCTCTTGTTTAGTGATACATTTTGTTCTCTGGTTTAGTGATACATTTTGTTCTCTTGTTTAGTGATACATTTTGTTCTCTGGTTTAGTGATACATTTTGTTCTCTTGTTTAGTGATAAATTTTGTTCTCTTGTTTAGTGATACATTTTGTTCTCTTTTTTAGTGATACATTTTGTTCTCTGGTTTAGTGATACATTTTGTTCTCTTGTTTAGTGATACATTTTGTTCTCTTGTTTAGTGATACATTTTGTTCTCTTGTTTAGTGATACATTTTGTTCTCTTGTTTAGTGATACATTTTGTTCTCTTGTTTAGTGATATATTTTGCTCTCTTGTTTAGTGATACATTTTGTTCTCTGGTTTAGTGATACATTTTGTTCTCTGGTTTAGTGATACATTTTGTTTTCTTGTTTAGTGATACATTTTGTTCTCGTTTAGTGATATGTTTTGTTCTCTCGTTTAGTGATATATTGTTCTCTCGTTTATTGATATATTTTGTTCTCTCGTTTAGTGATATATTTTGTTCTCTCGTTTATGTTTATTCTCTTGTTTAGTGACATATTTTGTTTTCATTTAGTGATATATTTTGTTCTCATTTAGTGATATATTTTGTTCTCTTGTTTAGTGACATATTTTGTTTTAATTTAGTGATATATTTTGTTCTCTTGTTTAGTGATACATTTTGTTCTCTTGTTTAGTGACATATTTTGTTTTCATTTAGTGATATATTTTGTTCTCTTGTTTAGTGATATATTTTGTTCTCTTGTTTAGTGATATATTTTGTTCTCTCGTTCAGTGATATATTTTGTGTTGAAGTTGCGTATGCGTGGGTTGTACTACCTAATTTCAATACCATAATAGGCCGTAATAGGACTGCCCTTAACAAACGCTCAGTTACTATTCATTTTGAGACGTGATGTATGCATCAACAACATTGAATACACTTTTTAATAATAATGATGGATTACATTTATATATCCACACACCGACAGTGCTTCACATTGAATGGGGGAAACTCTCCTCAACCACCCATTTTTTAAACGCTATCTTACTTTACACAGATAGCAAAACAAATGCCTGCCATGGAGGTTACAGTTGGATCACACTTTAGCAGGTATGGTTACTTGTATAGCCAGGTTGAGTTGCACACATGAATTGTGCCGTGTGATGGTCACTCTGCTCCATCTAGTCACACCATAGTTGACAGGAATCTAAACCAGAATCTTCTCATGGTGATTTTGTTAAACTAGTGGATGGCAACTGGAATTATCGGTCAATGTTTTTAAAATTCAGTAAATGGTGGAACATTGTTAGCTATTGCAGCCTGAGTATAAAGAGCTGATATTTCATCTATATGAAGGCAGAACAGAAGAAGGTGACAAAAAGCATCAACATGTTAGTGAGCTACATCACTGCTCAGTCAGGTCCACCTGTCAAAGGAAACACACATTTCTGAGAGAAACAAGACTCAACACCCATGCTGTGTGTGGCTGGTAGTATTTTGTTCAAGTCCACTATGTTGTTCAGTCATTTTTCACCTTAATTCAAAATGTTCTACTAGTTTCCAGGACTGAGCAGAAGTCCACTAAAGGGGCCACATACGACCAAATGGATGGATTCAGATTTGTCTGAAGACACTTCAGAGGTTGACAGACTGAAGAGGCAGGGTCACAAATCAACAGTCAGCAGGGTCAGAGTACACTGGGATGATGAGCAGGGCATTATGGGTAAACTATAGTGTATTATGGGATGTAAAACAGGGGACTGTGGGCAGGGTAGAGTGTAGTGAAGAGAATGGTATTGTGGGTAATTGTACCTGTGGGTAGAGGGAGAAGGTCTCAGAGAAGCGGAATGAGTTGGGATCATCCTTGTGATAGTCTCCAAACTTCTGACACTAGAGAGAGATAGACAGCCAGAGAGAGAGGCAATGAGAGGCAAGAGAAAGATACAGAGAGAGAGACAGACAGACAAGAGTTTGAGAGAGACAGAGAGACAGGCTGAGAGAGAGGGAGAGAGAGAAAGAAAGACAGACAGACAGACAGACAGACAGACAGACAGACAGACAGACAGACAGACAGACAGACAGACAGACAGACAGAGAAAGATCGATAAACAGGCAGAGAGAGACAGGCAGAGCAAGAGAGAGAGAGACAGGATGACAGCAGGTTTAGTTGTTTCTACATCGTAAGTGTGAAGAGTAACACTATACAGGGCTGTGGGTTCCATCAATAAAGAACGAGACACCGAACAACCTGATTACCCCCCCCCTTTTCCCCCAATTGTACCTGGTTAATTACCCCACTCTTCTAAGCCGTCCCAGTCGCTGTTCCACCCCCTCTGCCAATCCGGGGAGGGCTGCAGACTACCACGTCTCCTCCCATACATGTGGAGTCACCAGCCGCTTCTTTTCACCTGACAGTGAGGAGTTTCACCAGGAGGACGTAACACGTGGGAGGATCACGCTATTACCCCAGTTCCCCCTCCCCCGAACAGGCGTCCCGACCGACCAGAGGAGGCGCTAGTGCAGCGACCAGGACACATACCCACATCTGGCTTCCCACACACACAGACACAGCCAATGGTGTGTAGGGGCACCCAACCAAGCCTGAGGTAACACGGAGATTCGAACCGGAGATCCCTGAGATGGTATGCAACAGAATAGAACGCTACGTCACCCGGACACCAACCTAATGACTTTTGTCTGTCTATATGGCTCCCTCCCTGTCTGTCTTACCAGTCTGATAAGATGTATCTCTGCCTTACCAGGCTGATTTCCTGTCTGTCTTACCAGTCTAATTTCCTGTCTGTCTTACCACTCTGATTAGCTGTCTGTCTTACCAGTCTGATTTCCTGTCTGTCTTTACCAATCTGACCAGCTGTCTGCCTGTCATACCAGTCTGATCAGTTGCGTCTTACAAGTCTGATCAGCTCTCTGTCTGTCTTACCAGTCTGATAAGATGTATCTCTGCCTTACCAGTCTGATTTCCTGTCTGTCTTACCAGTCTGATTAGCTGTCTGTCTTACCAGTCTGATTAGGTATGTGTCTTACCAGTCTGATAAGATCAATCTTGTCCTTAATGTGCAGAAGACGAAGGAGCTGATTGTGGACTTCAGCAGGTCTAGAAGCTGCAGCCACTCCCCCATACACATCAATGGGGTGGAAGTGGAGCGTGTTTCCAGCTTAAAATTCCCTGGAGTCCACATCAGCGAGGACCTTTCGTGGACATTGAACACCCAGGCCCTTGTGAAAAAGGCCCAACAACACCTGCATTTCCTGAGGAGGCTGAGGAGCGCCCGTCTATCCCCCAAAACTCTCACCAACTTCTACCACTGCACCATAGAGAGCATCCTGACCATCTGCATCTCAGTGTGGTACGGCAACTGCACCTCAGTAGACCAGAAAGCTCTGCAGCGGGTCGTCAAGGCGGCCCAGCAGATCACCGGTACCCAGCTCCCAGCCATACAAGACATTTATCACAAACGCTGCCTTCGAAGGGGTCTGGGCATCAGCAGAGATCCCACCCACCCCAACCATGGACTGTTCTCCCCCCTGCCCTCTGGGAGGCGCTACAGGAGCTTCAGAGCCCACACTACCAGGCTCAAAAACAGCTTCTTTCCCCAAGCTGTTGCCCACCCGAACCTGGCTACCCACTGAATGTCTGTAGATATTTTTAAATATCTTGTACTCCAGCTCTTTCTCTTTTTTTTACTTATTTTAGCTTTTGGTCTTCATGTGTGTGTATCTTGTACTGTGTTTGCTGTGTTTGTCTGTGTCTGTCTTGCACTGTTTGGTGAAGCCACAGCCCTCATTTCATTTTTAACATGTGCCTGCACATTGTTTTTAATGACAATAAAATTAATTGAATTGAAGATGCATCTCTGCCTTACCAGTCTGAGTTCCTGTCTGTCTTACCAATCAGATTAGCTGTCTGTCTTACCAGTCAGATAAGACGTATTTCTGCCTTATCAGTCTGAGTTCCTGTCTGTCTTACAAGTCTGACCAGCTGTCTGTCTTACCAGTCTGACCAGCTGTCTCTATTACCAATCTGACCAGCTGTCTGTCTTATCAGTCAGATTAGCTGTCTGTCTCTTACCAGTCTGATTTCCTGTCTGTCTTACCAGTCTGATTAGCTGTCTGTCTTATCAGTCTGGGTAGTTGTCTGTCTTACCAGTCTGATTTCCTGTCTGTCTTATCAGTCTGAGTAGCTGTCTATCTGTCTTACCAGTCTGATTTCCTGTCTGTCTTACCAGTCTGAGTAGCTGTCTGTCTGTCTTACCAGTCTGATTTCCTGTCTGTCTTACCAGTCTGACTAGCTGCCTGTCTTACCAGTCTGACCAGTTGTCTGTCTTACCAGTCTGACCAGTTGTCTGTCTTACAAGTCTGACCAGCTGTCTGTCTTACCAGTCTGATAAGATGTATCTCTGCCTTACCAGTCTGTGTTCCTGTCTATCTTACCAATCAGATTTCCTGTCTGTCTTACAAGTCTGACCAGCTGTCTGTATTACCAATCTGACCAGCTGTCTGTCTCTTACCAGTCTGATTTCCTGTCTGTCTTACCAGTGTGATTAGCTGTCTGTCTTACCAGTCTGATTAGCTGTCTGTCTTACCACTCTGACCAGTCGTCTGTCTTCACCAGTCTGACCAGCTGTCTGTCTTACCAGTCTGATTTCCTGTCTGTCTTACCAGACTGACCAGTTCTCTGTCTTACCAGTCTGATTTCCTGTCTGTCTTACCAGTCTGATTAGCTGTCTGTCTTACCAGTCTGACCAGTTGTCTGTCTTACCAGTCTGATTAGCTGTCTGTCTTCACCAGTCTGACCAGCTGTCTGTCTTACCAGTCTTACCAGTCTGACCAGTTATCTGTCTTACCAGTCTGATAAGATGTATCTCTGCCTTACCAATCTGAGTTCCTGTCTGTCTCACCAATCAGATTTCCTGTCTGTCTTACAAGTCTGACCAGCTGTCTGTCTTATCAGTCTGATTAGCTGTCTGTCTCTTACCAGTCTGATTTCCTGTCTGTCTTACCAGACTGATTAGCTGTCTGTCTTACCAGTCTGATTAGCTGTCTGTCTTACCAGTCTGACCAGTTGTCTGTCTTACCAGTCTGATTAGCTGTCTGTCTTACCAGTCTGATTTCCTGTCTGTCTTATCAGTCTGAGTAGCTGTCTGTCTGTCTTACCAGTCTTACCAGTCTGACCAGTTGTCTGTCTTACCAGTCTGATAAGATGTATCTCTGCCTTACCAGTCTGAGTTCCTGTCTATCTTATCAATCAGATTTCCTGTCTGTCTTACAAGTCTGACCAGCTGTCTGTATTACCAATCTGACCAGCTGTCTGTCTTATCAGTCTGATTAGCTGTCTGTCTCTTACCAGTCTGATTTCCTGTCTGTCTTACCAGTCTGACCAGTTGTCTGTCTTACCAGTCTGATTAGCTGTCTGTCTTACCAGTCTGACCAGTTGTCTGTCTTACCAGTCTGATTAGCTGTCTGTCTTACCAGTCTGACCAGTTGTCTGTCTTACCAGTCTGATTAGCTGTCTGTCTCTTACCAGTCTGATTTCCTGTCTGTCTTACCAGTCTGATTAGCTGTCTGTCTCTTACCAGTCTGATTTCCTGTCTGTCTTACCAGTCTGATTAGCTGTCTGTCTCTTACCAGTCTGATTTCCTGTCTGTCTTACCAGACTGATTGGCTGTCTGTCTTACCAGTCTGACCAGTTGTCTGTCTTACCAGTCTGATTTCCTGTCTGTCTTACCAGTCTGACCAGCTGTCTGTCTTACCAGTCTGATTTCCTGTCTGTCTTATCAGTCTGAGTAGCCGTCTGTCTGTCTTACCAGTCTTACCAGTCTGACCAGTTGTCTGTCTTACCAGTCTGACCAGCTGTCTGTCTTACCAGTCTGATAAGATGTATCTATGCCTTACCAGTCTGAGTTCCTGTCTGTCTCACCAATCAGATTTCCTGTCTGTCTTACAAGTCTGACCAGCTGTCTGTATTACCAATCTGACCAGCTGTCTGTCTTATCAGTCTGATTAGCTGTCTGTCTTCACCAGTCTGACCAGCCGTCCGTCTTACCAGTCTGAGTAGCTGTCTGTCTGTCTTACCAGTCTGATTTCCTGTCTGTCTTATCAGTCTGAGTAGCTGTCTGTCTGTCTTACCAGTCTGACCAGTTGTCTGTCTTACCAGTCTGACCAGTTGTCTGTCTTACAAGTCTGACCAGCTGTCTGTCTTACCAGTCTGATAAGATGTACACTACCGTTCAAAAGTTTGGGATCACCCAAACAATTTCGTGTTTTCCATGAAAAGTCACACTTATTCACCACCATATGTTGTGAAATGAATAGAAAATAGAGTCAAGACATTGACAAGGTTAGAAATAATGATTTGTATTTGAAATAAGATTTTTTTACATCAAACTTTGCTTTCGTCAAAGAATCCTCCATTTGCAGCAATTACAGCATTGCAGACCTTTGGCATTCTAGCTGTTAATTTGTTGAGGTAATCTGGAGAAATTGCACCCCACGCTTCCAGAAGCAGCTCCCACAAGTTGGATTGGTTGGATGGGCACTTTTTTGAGCAGATTGAGTTTCTGGAGCATCACATTTGTGGGGTCAATTAAACGCTCAAAATGGCCAGAAAAAGAGAACTTTCATCTGAAACTCGACAGTCTATTCTTGTTCTTAGAAATGAAGGCTATTCCATGCGAGAAATTGCTAAGAAATTGAAGATTTCCTACACCTGTGTATACTACTCCCTTCAGAGGACAGCACAAACAGGCTCTAACAGGTACTATTTAATGAAGATGCCAGTTGGGGACCTGTGAGGCGTCTGTTTCTCAAACTAGAGACTCTAATGTACTTATCTTCTTGCTCAGTTGTGCAACGCGGCCTCCCACTTCTTTTTCTACTCTGGTTAGAGCCTGTTTGTGCTGTCCTCTGAAGGGAGTAGTACACACCGGTGTAGGAAATCTTCAATTTCTTAGCAATTTCTCGCATGGAATAGCCTTCATTTCTAAGAACAAGAATAGACTGTCGAGTTTCAGATGAAAGTTCTCTTTTTCTGGCCATTTTGAGCGTTTAATTGACCCCACAAATGTGATGCTCCAGAAACTCAATCTGCTCAAAGAAGTGCCCATCCAACCAATCCAACTTGTGGGAGCTGCTTCTGGAAGCGTGGGGTGCAATTTCTCCAGATTACCTCAACAAATTAACAGCTAGAATGCCAAAGGTCTGCAATGCTGTAATTGCTGCAAATGGAGGATTCTTTGACGAAAGCAAAGTTTGATGTAAAAAAAATCTTATTTCAAATACAAATCATTATTTCTAACCTTGTCAATGTCTTGACTCTATTTTCTATTCATTTCACAACATATGGTGGTGAATAAGTGTGACTTTTCATGGAAAACACGAAATTGTTTGGGTGATCCCAAACTTTTGAACGGTAGTGTATCTCTGCCTTACCAGTCTGAGTTCCTGTCTGTCTCACCAATCAGATTTCCTGTCTGTCTTACAAGTCTGACCAGCTGTCTGTATTACCAATGTGACCAGCTGTCTGTCTTATCAGTCTGATTAGCTGTCTGTCTCTTACCAGTCTGATTTCCTGTCTGTCTTACCAGTCTGACCAGTTGTCTGTCTTACCAGTCTGATTAGCTGTCTGTCTTCACCCGTCTGACCAGCTGTCTGTCTTACCAGTCTGATTTCCTGTCTGTCTTACCAGTCTGACCAGCTGTCTGCCTGTGTTACTAGTCTGATCAGCTGTCTGTCTTATAAGTCTGATCAGCTGTCTGCCTGTCTTACAAGTCTGATCACCTGTCTGTCTTACCAGCCTGGCCAGTTGTCTGTCTTACCAGTCTGATTAGCCGTCTGTCTGTCTTACCAGTCTGATTAGCTGCCTGTCCAGCCATCTGAGGACGTCGGGTCCCTCGTCTGTCTCCGCTCTGTAAACTGCCAGCCTCGCCATCAAAATGGCCGCTGCCTCTTGGTCGAAAGAAGCAGCAATGCTTTGGATCTGGGTCTGCGCGTCAGCCCAGCTAAGGATGGGAGGAAAAGAAGAGAAGAGGAGGAGACTGTAAGAGATGAAGACAGTGACCAAGCAGTAAGTGACTGGGTTTCAGATCAGGTCATGCTGTGACGTTCTGAAAGAGAAGCGATGACGCTACGAAAAATAATGTAAAGGACTGAGAAACAGATTTTTTTTAACTAAAAAGGAATAAAATTTTATGTTAACAGAACTCAGATGTAAAAAATACACCATAAACTATTCATAATACTATCTACTACTACTACTACCACTATCTACTACTACCACTTTTGGCTGCTCCCGTTAGGGGGCGTCACAGCAGCTCATTCTCTTCCTGTCCTCTGCATCTTCCTCTGTCTCACCAGCCACCTGCATGTCTTCCCTCACCACCTCCATAAACCTCCTCTTTGGCCTTCCTCTTCTCCTCTCCCCTGGCAGCTCCATATTCAGCATCCTTCTCCCAGTATACCCAGCATCTCTCCTCCACACATGTCCACACCATCTCAATCTTGTCTCTCTTGCTTTGTCTCCAAACCGTCCAACCTGAGCGGTCCCTCTAATATACTCGTTCCTAATCCTGTCCTTCTTCATCACTCCCAGTGAAAATCTTATCATCTTCATCTCTGCCACCTCCAGCTCCTCCTCCTGTCTTTTCATCAGTGCCACCGTCTCCAAACCATACAACATAGCTGGTCTCACTACCATCTTGTAAACCTTCCCTTCAACTCTTGCTGGTACCCTTCTGTCACACATCACTCCTGACACTCTTCTCCACCCACTCCACCCTGCCTGCACTCTCTTCTTCACCTCTCTTCTGCACTCCCCGTTACTTTGGACAGTTGACCCCAAGTATTTAAACTCATACACCTTTGTCACCTCCACTCCTTGCATCCTCACCATTCCACTGTCCTCTCTCTCATTCACGCATAGGTATTCTGTCTTGCTCCTACTGACTTTCATTCCTCTTCTCTCCAGTGCATACCTCCACCTCTCCAGGCTCTCCTCAACCTGCACCCTACTCTCGCTACAGATCACAATGTCATCCGCAAACATCATCGTCCACGGAGACTCCTGCCTGATCTCGTCCGTCAACCTGTCCATCACCATTGCAAACAAGAAAGGGCTCAGAGCCGATCCTTGATGTAATCCCACCTCCACCTTGAACCCATCTGTCATTCCAACCACACACCTCACCACTGTCCCACCTCCCTCATACATATCCTGCACCACTCCTACATACTTCTCTGCCACTCCTGACTTCCTCATACAATACCACACCTCCTCTCTCGGCACCCTGTCATAAGCTTTCTCTAAATCTACAAAGACACAATGTAACTCCTTCTGGCCTCCTCTATACTTCTCCATCAACATTCTCAAAGCAAACATCACATCTGTGGTGCTCTTTCATGGCATGAAACCGTACTGCTGCTCGCTGATCATCACCTCTCCTCTTAACCTAGCTTCTATTACTCTTTCCCATATCTTCATGCTGTGGCTGTTCAACTTTATACCTCTGTAGTTGCTGCAGTTCTGCACATCACCCTTGTTCTTGAAAATCAGTACCAGCATGCACGGGTGGGCGACATATCAAATATACTCGATGTATCGTGGCTAGCTCTACGTGCGATGTATTAAATGCCTATATCGCCAACATTGAGTACAAATGGTCTAGTATTTTTATAAGCCTCCGTCATGAGACTCGCTCTCCCTTATGGCACTTTCCCATACACACACACACACTTGCCCTCCTATCCCCCAACCAGACCAATCTCCTGGGTAAGTGTGTGTGATGTGGGTGAGGTGTGTATTGAATCTGGAGTAACAGGGGAAGGGTAGTCGGGACAGAGTGAAAGAAGTGAAATACCAAAGCGAGTTTAACGTGAAGTTAAAGTACACTCTTGTTTCTCTTCAGATGGTATATATCATACGTTAAGTTAAACGTGTCGAGTAATTTTTATACAGTCTGTGGTCGAGTTTGGAAACGGTAATGGAAGATGGAGGCGGACGAATTAGTTCCGAAAAGAAACCGCACCGGATCCATCATCTGGCCGTGGTTTGGGTATTACAAGGAAGATGTTGAACAAACAATGGTCATCTGCAAAATATGCAGCAAATCTATTGCCACAATAGGTAGCAGTACCATGAATCTGTTTCACCATGTGAAATGCCCCCCACTACAAGACGAAGAATGCCTGAAACTCCACGTCCACATCAACAACCACGCCACAGCAAATAGAACCAGGCCACAAGCAAATGACTTTGGCTGCTTCGTTTTCCAAATCAGTGCTATACGACAAAAAATTCCAAAATGGAAAGAAATCACGGCTGCAGTAACACATTACATCGCCAAAGACATGGCACCAGTTAGTGTAGTGAGAAGCCTGGATTCAGAAAACTCATTGATACAAAGTATGTATTGCCTAGTCGCACATTGTTTGCTGAGAAAGCTCTAGCAGAGTTATACATTTCAGTGAGAGAAAGGTTGGCCCACCAGCTACCAAATGTGACCCACTTCTCCACAACTACCGACTTGTGGTCCAGCAGAACATGTGAGCCGTATCTGAGTTTCACTGTACACTACATTGCCCACGGGCAGTTGAAGAGTTCGTGCCTTCCAACGAGTTTTTTTTTCCCGGGGGACCGTACAGGTGAGATAATCGCACAAGAGTTGCAAGATGCGCTCATGTCAAGGAACTTAACGGAAGCTTGCCAAGTGCGCATCACCACCGATAACAATGATAATAATAATAATAATAATGCATTTTATTTGTGGGCGCCTTTCAAAACACTCAAGGACACCCTACACAACACAGTAAAAAAAAACAAAAAAAAAACAAGCAGCACTGTATCAGACAGCATAAAATCAAAACAAATAAGGGTAGACAATAAAAAGTTAACACAACAGATAAGTATAAAATCACCATCTGTACAAAACTCAATGAAGTGTGTATCAGACTGAATATGCCAGTTTGAAAAGGTGCGTTTTGAGATGGGATTTGAAGATTGAAAGAGAGTCAATGTTGCAAATGTCTTGTGGGAGAGAGTTCCACAGGCAGGGAGCAGAACGACTGAAGGCTCTAGACCCCATGGTAGTCAAGTGGGCTGATGGTGTAGTGAGTTGGAGAGCAGAAGAGGATCTGAGAGTGCAGGAGGGCGTGGGGATATAAAGGAGTTCGGAAGGATATGAAGGAGCTAAGTTATTAAGGGCCTTAAAGGTGAAGAGCAGGATCTTGAAGTCAATATGGTATTTAACAGGGAGCCAGTGGAGCTGCTGAAGAACAGGAGTGATATGATCTATGGAAGGAGTTCTGGTACTGATAAGGGCAGCTGAATTCTGGACCAACTGAAGTTTATGAAGACACTTGAGGAGAATTACAAAGAGGATAGAATTACAGTATTCGATACGGGATGTAACCAGGGTGTGAGTGAGTATGGCTGTGTTTTTAGGTGTAAGTGACGTCCGAAGACGATTAATATTACGTAGGTGGAAGTATGCAGACCAAGTAGCATTGTTGATGTGAGCTTCAAAAGATAATGTGCTGTCCAGGATGACACCCAGACTCTTAACCTGAGGCGATGGGGGAACTATAGAATTGTCAATAGTAAGAGAAAAACTATCACTTTTGGCCAAAGTAGATTCAGTGCCAACTAAAAGGACCTCAGTTTTATCACTATTAAGTCTGAGGAAATGGTATGAAAACCATGATTTAATTTCTAGTAAGCAGTCAGAAAGGGAAGTGAACCCAGCCACTGAGGATGCACAAGCCAGTGCATCCTTAGTGCCGGTCCCAAGCCCGGACAAATGGGGAGGGTTGCGTCAGGAAGGGCATCCGGTGTAAAATCTTTGCCAAATCAAATATGCGGATCATAAAGAAGACTTACATACCGGATCGGTCGAGGCCCGGGTTACCAACGACCGCCACCGGTACTGTTAACCAGCAGGGTGTCGGTGGAAACTATGCTACTGTTGGGCGAAGGAGAAGGAGAGGGGGAAAGCATGTCCAGAGGCAGCTAGAGAGGAGGAAGGGGAGGCATGTGAAGGTGAGAGTTGGAACTTTGAATGTTGGCACTATGACTGGTAAAGGGAGAGAGCTGGGTGACATGATGGAAAGAAGAAAGGTAGGCATACTGTGTGTACAAGAGACCAGGTGGAAGGGGAGTAAGGCCAGGAGTATCGGAGGTGGGTTCAAACTCTTCTACCATGGTGTGAATGGGAGGAGTAATGGGGTAGGGGTAATTCTGAAGGAAGAGTATGTCAAGAGCATGCTGGAGGTGAAGGGAGTGTCAGACAGAGTGATGAGTATGAAGCTGGAAATTGAAGGTTTATTGCTGAATGTTATCAGCGCATATGCCCCACAAGTTGGGTGTGAGATGGATGAAAAAGAAGAATTCTGGAATGAGTTGGACGACATGGTGGAGAGGGTACCCAAGGAGGAGAGAGTGGTGATTGGAGCGGACTTCAATGGACATGTTGGTGAAGGGAACAGAGGTGATGAGGAGGTGATGGGAAGGTATGGAGTCAAGAAGAGAAATGTGGAAGGACAGATGGTGGTCGATTTTGCGAAAAGGATGGAAATGGCTGTGGTGAATACATATTTCAAGAAGAGGGAGGAACACAGGGTGACGTACAAGAGTGGAGGAAAGTGCACACAGGTGGACTATATCTTATGTAGAAGGCGCCATCTAAAAGGGACTGGAGACTGCAAGGTGGTGACAGGGGAGAGCGTAGCTAGGCAGCATCGGATGGTGATCTGTAGGATGACTTTGGAGACCAAGAAGAGGAAGCGAGTGAAGACACAGCCGAAGATCAAATGGTGGAAGTTGAAGAAGGAAGACTGTTGTGTGGAGTTCAGGCAGGAGTTAAGACAGGCACTGGGTGGTAGTGAAGAGTTGCCAGATGGCTGGAAAACCACTGCAGAAATAGTGAGGGAGACAGCTAGGAAGGTACTTGGTGTGTCATCAGGACAGAGGAAGGAAGACAAGGAGACTTGGTGGTGGAATGTGGAAGTACAGCAAATTATACAGAGGAAAAGGTTGGCAAAGAAGAAGTGGGATAGTCAGAGAGATGAAGAAAGTAGACAGGAGTACAAGGAGATGAGACATAATGTGAAGAGAGAGGTGGCAAAGGCAAAGGAAAAGGCGTATGGTGAGTTGTATGACAGATTAGACACTAAGGAAGGAGAAAAGGACTTGTACTGATTGGCTAGACAGAGGAACCAAGCTGCAAAGGATGTGCAGCAAGTTAGGGTGATCAAGGATAGAGATGGAAATGTGCTGACAAGCGAGGAGAGTGTGCTAAGAAGGTGGAAGGAATACTTTGAGGGGCTGATGAATGAAGAAAATGAGAGAGAGAGAGAGAGAGAGAGAGAGAGAGAGAGAGAAGGTTGGATGATGTAGGGATAGTGAATCAGGAAGTTCAGCGGATTAGTAAGGAGGAAGTGAGGGCAGCTATGAAGAGGATGAAGAATGGAAAGGCAGTTGGTCCTGATGACATACCTTTGGAGGCATGGAGATGTTTAGGAGAGATGGCAGTGGAGTTTTTAACTAGATTGTTTAACACAATCCTGGAAAGTGAGAGGATGCCTGAGGAGTGGAGAAGAAGCATACTGGTACCGATTTTCAAGAACAAGGGCGATGTGCAGAACTGTAACAACTACAGAGGTATAAAGTTGATCAGCCACAGCATGAAGATATGGGAAAGAGTAATAGAAGCTAGGTTAAGAGGAGAGGTGATGATCAGCGAGCAACAGTATGGTTTCATGCCATGAAAGAGCACCACAGATGCGATGTTTGCTTTGAGAATGTTGATTGAGAAGTATAGAGAAGGCCAGAAAGAGTTGCATTGTGTCTTTGTAGATTTAGAGAAAGTTTATGACAGAGTGCCGAGAGAGGAGGTGTGGTATTGTATGAGGAAGTCAGGAGTTGCAGAGAAGTATGTAGGAGTGGTGCAGGATACGTATGAGGGAAGTGTGACAATGGTGAGGTGTGCGATTGGAATGACAGATGGGTTCAAGGTGGAGGTGGGATTACATCAAGGATCGGCTCTTAGCCCTTTCTTGTTTGCAATGGTGATGGACAGGTTGACGGACAAGATCAGGCAGGAGTCTCCATAGACGATGATGTTCGCGGATGACATAGTGATCTGTAGCGAGAGTAGGGTGCAGGTTGAGGAGAGCCTGGAGAGGTGGAGGTATGCACTGGAGAGAAGAGGAATGAAGGTCAGTAGGAGCAAGACGGAATACCTATGCGTGAATGAGAGAGAGGACAGTGGAATGGTCAGGATGCAAGGAGTGGAGGTGACAAAGGCATTTGAGTTTAAATACTTGGGGTCAACTGTCCAAAGTAACGGGGAGTGCAGTAGAGAGGTGAAAAAGAGAGTGCAGGCAGGTTGGAGTGCGTGGAGAAGTGTGTCAGGAGTGATTTGCGACAGAAGGGTATCAGCAAGAGTTAAAGGGAAAGTTTACAAGATGGTTGTGAGACCAGCTATGTTATATGGTTTGGAGACAGTGGCACTGACGAAAAGACAGGAGGCGGAGCTGGAGGTGGCAGAGTTGAAGATGCTAAGATTTTCACTGGGAGTAACGAAGAAGGACAGGATTAGGAATGATTATATTAGAGGGACCGCTCAGGTTGGACGGTTTGGAGACAAAGCAAGAGAGGCAAGATTGAGATGGCTTGGACATGTGTGGAGGAGAGATGCTGAGTATATTGGGAGAAGGATTCTGAATATGGAGCTGCCAGGGAAGAGGAGAAGAGGAAGGCCAAAGAGGAGGTTTATGGATGTGGTGAGGGAAGACATGCAGGTGGCTGGTGTGACAGAGGAAGACGCAGAAGACAGGAAGAAATGGAAACGGATGATCCGCTGTGGCGACCCCTAACGGGAGCAGCCGAAAGTAGTAGTAGTAGTCAGAAAGGAAAGTGGGCGGAAGAGTGGAGGTAGATTTGGTGGGTAGATAAAGCTGGGTGTCATCCACATAGCAGTGAAATTGAATGCCAAATTGCCTGAAAATGTGGCCAAGAGATAATAAGTAAATAATAACTAGGAGGGGTCCCAATACAGAGCCATGGGGAACACCGGTAGTAAAAGAAAAGGACTGTGATCTCAAACTTTTACGTTGGACAAACTGAGTGCAGCCAGGGAGATATGATCTAAATCAGTCAAGGGGGGTGTCAGTTATTCCAATGGAAGCTAATCTTTCTAGGAGGATGTTGTGTGAGATGGTATCAAAGGCTGCACTCAGATCAAGGAGGACAAGTATGGTTAAGAGCCCAGAGTCAGCTGCCAGCAGCTGCCATCAAATCATTAGTGATTTTCACCAAGGCTGTCTCCATACTGTGAATGGAGCGAAAACTAGACTGGAATTATTCAAACAGATTGTTGTTAGTAAAGTGAGCGTGTACCTGAGATGCGACTGTTCTTTCAAGTGTTTTAGAAAGAAATGGTAAATTTGAGATTGGGCGAAAATTATTCAAATTGTTGGGGTCTGCACCAGGTTTCTTGAGTATTGGAGTTATTGCAGCTGTTTTGAGAGATGAGGGAACAAGACCAGAGGTAAGGGAGGAATGTATGACATCAGTTATTAAAGAGGATAGAGAAGGTAGACAGGCTTTTACTAAATGAGTAGGAAGGGGGTCTAACTGACAGGTAGATGATTTGGACTTGCGAATAAGACCAGATATTTTTGCAACAGTTGGGAGTTTAAAACTAGATAGTGAAGAACAGAGGGGAACATAGGAGGGTGAATAAGATTAACTGTATGCAGTATTGTTCGACAAGGTCAATTGCTGATGAATATTTTCAATTTTGGTATTAAAAAAGGTCATGGAGGTGTTACATTGAGCAACTGAAAACAGGTGAGGTGCGAGAGTGTCTGATGGCCTCAAAATATTGTTGCACAAATGGGTGAATGGACTAGAGTTACGCTAAAAATCTGGAGGAAAATAAAACTGTCATTTGGATTGCCTAAAGTAATTTCTGCACTAACTAGTATCGGATTTATAAAGGATTTTGTACCCTCCCATATAGACGCAGGTTTTAGAAAATGGTCAGAACATGGTTTCAGTAATCTACACCAACTTCACAAGGATGGCATCCTTAAATCATTTGAACAGCTGAGAGAGGAGTTTATGCTTCCTAACACAGATTTTTTCAGGTATTTACAATTAAGGGACTTTTTAACAAAACATAAAGAGTGGGATCGCGTGTTGGTGCCCACTCCAATTGAAGAGTTCTTGATAAAATTACAAACAGGGATCGGGGATAAGAAAGTCATAAGTCATGTTTACCAAATATTTTTAGGCTTGAATATGAATAATACATTGCAGATAAAAGGAAGACGGGAAACTGAAATGAATACAGATATACCACAGGACATGTGGGAAGAAATATGCACTGAAGCAAATCTAGTAACCAATTCAAATACATGGAGGGAATTCAAATGGAAGGTATCTATGAGATTCTTTCAGACATCAGAAATAGTGGCTAAAATGGGCCCAACACACTCAAATAAATGCTGGAGAAATTGTGGAACACAAATTGGCAACCATACCCACATATTTTGGACATGCCCTAAATTAAGAACATTTTGGGAAGAGGCATTTGAGGCACTTAAAGAAGTATTCCACCAAAACTTCACAAAAGATCCAAAGATGGCATTACTGGGATTAATGCCGGAAGGGATTGATGGAAGAGCTAAAAAAATACCTTTTACAAATAATACTAACAGCAGCAATTGAATGCATCACAATTAAGTGGTTAAAATCTGACCCCCCCCAACATGCAATTTATGGATTGAGAAAGAGTGGGAAACATATCAGATGGAACAAAATCTCTTTGAGACTTCAGAAAGATATATTTATTAAAAGGTGGAGCCCGGCCATGGCTATATTGAGACAGTGAAGTGTTCCAGACCCTTGTATACATTCTGTATCATACATGCGTCTCTATCTTCTCAATTCACCTCATCTGTCTATGCATATACACGCAGCCATACCACTACTCACATCCGTACAAAATTCCCCTCCCTGACCCTGACCCCTCCTTTCCTTTCTTGTGTATCTGTATAGCAGGTGTGTTTGTGTAGTGTGTGTAGTGTATCTGCATAGTAGGTGTGTTTGTGTAGTGTGTGTAGTGTATCTGTATAGCAGGTGTGTTTGTGTAGTGTGTGTAGTGTATCTGTATAGCAGGTGTGTTTGTGTACTGTGTGTAGTGTATCTGTATAGTATGTGTGTTTGTGTAGTGTGTGTAGTGTATCTGTATAGTAGGTGTGTTTGTGTAGTGTGTGTAGTGTATCTGTATAGCAGGTGTGTTTGTGTAGTGTGTGTAGTGTATCTGTATAGCAGGTGTGTTTGTGTAGTGTGTGTAGTGTATCTGTATAGTATGTGTGTTTGTGTAGTGTGTGTATTGTATCTGTACAGTAGGTGTGTTTGTGTAGTGTGTGTCGTGTGTGTGTGTCTGTGTTCTTACTTCCTGGCTGTAGTCGTGACTCGGATGCGTCTCTGTCCAGAGGAGTGTTGGTACTGAGTGACAAACTGGATTGCACCACGTCCACCCTGTGGGATTGGAGCGTTGTGCTGTGGGGTGGGGGTGGGGTGGGGGGTGTTAGGACAGACAGATAGAAAGAGAAGGAGACAGACAGAAACAGGGGGAGACAGACAGAAACAGAGGGAGACAGACAGACAGATCAAATAGTTGATATTGATCACAGCTGGATTAACTCCAAACCTGAACTCTCAAGTTTTTACATAAACAACATACAATTGCAGACTTGCTACTCACATTACAGACATACTACTCACATTACAGACATACTACTCACATCACAGACATACTACTCACATCACAGACATACGACTCACATTACAGACACACTACTCACATTACAGACATACTACTCACATCACAGACATACGACTCATATTACAGACACACTACTCACATTACAGACATACGACTCACATTACAGACATACTACTCACATCACAGACATACTACTCACATCACAGACATACGACTCACATTACAGACACACTACTCACATTACAGACATACTACTCACATCACAGACATACGACTCATATTACAGACACACTACTCACATTACAGACATACGACTCACATTACAGACATACTACTCACATTACAGACATACTACTCACATTACAGACATACTACTCACATCACAGACATACGACTCCCATTACAGACATACTACTCACATTACAGACATACTACTCACATCACAGACATACTACTCAAATCACAGACATACGACTCACATTACAGATATACTACTCACATCACAGACATACGACTCACATTACAGACACACTACTCACATTACAGATATACTACTCACATCACAGACATACGACTCATATTACAGACACACTACTCACATTACAGACATACGACTCACATTACAGACATACTACTCACATCACAGACTTGCTACTCACATTACAGACACACTACTCATATTACAGACACACTACTCATATTACAGACATACTACTCACATTACAGACATACTACTCATATTACAGACGTACTACTCACATTACAGACATACGACTCACATTACAGACTTGCTACTCACATTACAGACATACGACTCACATTACAGACATACTACTCACATTACAGACATACTACTCACATTACAGACATACTACTCACATTACAGACTTGCTACTCACATTACAGACATACTACTCACATCACAGACATACTACTCACATTACAGACGTACTACTCACATTACAGACTTGCTACTCACATTACAGACACACTACTCATATTACAGACATACTACTCACATTACAGACATACTACTCACATTACAGACATACTACTCACATTAGATTGCTACTCACATTACATTGCTACTCCCATTACAGACATACTACTCACATCACAGACATACTACTCACATTACAGACTTGCTACTCACATCACAGACTTGCTACTCACATCACAGACATACGACTCACATTACAGACTTGCTACTCACATCACAGACATACGACTCACATTACAGACTTGCTACTCACATTACAGACGTACTACTCACATTACAGACTTGCTACTCACATCACAGACATACGACTCACATTACAGACATACGACTCACATTACAGACATACGACTCACATTACAGACACACTACTCACATTACAGACTTGCTACTCACATCACAGACATACGACTCACATTAGACACTTGCTACTCACATTACAGACATGCGACTCACATTACAGACATACTACTCACATTACAGACTTGCTACTCACATTACAGACATACTACTCACATTACAGACATACTACTCACATTACAGACTTGCTACTCACATTACAGACATACTACTCACATCACAGACATACTACTCACATTACAGACTTGCTACTCACATCACAGACATACGACTCACATTAGACACTTGCTACTCACATTACAGACATGCGACTCGCATTACAGACATACTACTCACATTACAGACTTGCTACTCACATTACAGACATACTACTCACATTACAGACATACTACTCACATTACAGACTTGCTACTCACATTACAGACATACTACTCACATCACAGACATACTACTCACATTACAGACTTGCTACTCACATTAGAGTTACTATTCACATTAAAGACATATTACTCACATCACAGACATACTACTCACATTACAGACATATTACTCACATTACAGACATACGACTCACATTACAGACATACGACTCACATTACAGACATACGACTCACATTACAGACATACGACTCACATTACAGACATACTACTCACATTACAGACTTGCTACACACATTACAGACATACTACTCACATTACAGACATACGACTCACATTACAGACATACGACTCACATTACAGACATACTACTCACATTACAGACATACTACTCACATCACAGACATACGACTCACATTACAGACATACGACTCACATTACAGACTTGCTACTCACATTACAGACATACTACTCACATTACAGACATACGACTCACATTACAGACATACGACTCACATTACAGACATACTACTCACATTACAGACATACTACTCACATCACAGACATACGACTCACATTACAGACATACGACTCACATTACAGACTTGCTACTCACATTACAGACATACGACTCACATTACAGACATACGACTCACATTACAGACATACGACTCACATTACAGACTTGCTACTCACATTACAGACATACGACTCACATTACAGACATACTACTCACACCACAGACATACTACTCACATTACAGACTTGCTACTCACATTACAGACATACTACTCACATCACAGACATACTACTCACATTACAGACTTGCTACTCACATTACAGGCATACTACTCACACCACAGACATACTACTCACATTACAGACTTGCTACTCACATTACAGACATACTACTCACATTACAGACTTGCTACTCACATTACAGACATACTACTCACATCACAGACTTGCTACTCACATCACAGACGTACGACTCACATTACAGACGTACGACTCACATTACAGACTATGTAGATAACAGTTAACTTAGAGCATCAAGTCTGCAAGATGTTTTCACTGAGTCAGGTGACTATATGAGCAGACCTTACTGAGAGCATGTCTACATAAAGCTCTTTGTTCAGAAGAGGAGACTGACAGGTGACTATATGAGCAGACCTTACTGAGAGCATGTCTACATAAAGCTCTTTGTTCAGAAGAGGAGACTGACAGGTGACTATATGAGCAGACCTTACACAGAGCATGTCTACATAAAGCTCTTTGTTCAGAAGAGGAGACTGACAGGTGACTATATGAGCAGACCTTACTGACAGCATGTCTACATAAAGCTCTTTGTTCAGAAGAGGAGACTGACAGGTGACTATATGAGCAGACCTTACACAGAGCATGTCTACATAAAGCTCTTTGTTCAGAAGAGGAGACTGACTGGTGACTATATGAGCAGACCTTACACAGAGCATGTCTACATAAAGCTCTTTGTTCAGAAGAGGAGACTGACAGGTGACTATATGAGCAGACCTTACTGAGAGCATGTCTACATAAAGCTCTTTGTTCAGAAGAGGAGACTGACAGGTGACTATATGAGCAGACCTTACTGAGAGCATGTCTACATAAAGCTCTTTGTTCAGAAGAGGAGACTGACAGGTGACTATATGAGCAGACCTTACACAGAGCATGTCTACATAAAGCTCTTTGTTCAGAAGAGGAGACTGACAGGTGACTATACAAGCAGACCTTACTGAGAGCATGTCTACATAAAGCTCTTTGTTCAGAAGAGGAGACTGACAGGTGACTTATATGAGCAGACCTTACACAGAGCATGTCTACATAAAGCTCTTTGTTCAGAAGAGGAGACTGACAGGTGACTATATGAGCAGACCTTACTGAGAGCATGTCTACATAAAGCTCTTTGTTCAGAAGAGGAGACTGACAGGTGACTATATGAGCAGACCTTACACAGAGCATGTCTACATAAAGCTCTTTGTTCAGAAGATGAGACTGACTGGTGACTATATGAGCAGACCTTACTGAGAGCATGTCTACATAAAGCTCTTTGTTCAGAAGAGGAGACTGACAGGTGACTTATATGAGCAGACCTTACACAGAGCATGTCTACATAAAGCTCTTTGTTCAGAAGAGGAGACTGACAGGTGACTATATGAGCAGACCTTACTGAGAGCATGTCTACATAAAGCTCTTTGTTCAGAAGAGGAGACTGACAGGTGACTTATATGAGCAGACCTTACACAGAGCATGTCTACATAAAGCTCTTTGTTCAGAAGAGGAGACTGACAGGTGACTATATGAGCAGACCTTACACAGAGCATGTCTACATAAAGCTCTTTGTTCAGAAGAGGAGACTGACAGGTGACTATATGAGCAGACCTTACTGAGAGCATATCTACATAAAGCTCTTTGTTCAGAAGAGGAGACTGACAGGTGACTATATGAGCAGACCTTACTGAGAGCATGTCTACATAAAGCTCTTTGTTCAGAAGAGGAGACTGACAGGTGACTATATGAGCAGACCTTACACAGAGCATGTCTACATAAAGCTCTTTGTTCAGAAGAGGAGACTGACTGGTGACTATATGAGCAGACCTTACTGAGAGCATGTCTACATAAAGCTCTTTGTTCAGAAGAGGAGACTGACAGGTGACTATATGAGCAGACCTTACACAGAGCATGTCTACATAAAGCTCTTTGTTCAGAAGAGGAGACTGACAGGTGACTATATGAGCAGACCTTACTGAGAGCATGTCTACATAAAGCTCTTTGTTCAGAAGAGGAGACTGACAGGTGACTATATGAGCAGACCTTACTGAGAGCATGTCTACATAAAGCTCTTTGTTCAGAAGAGGAGACTGACAGGTGACTATATGAGCAGACCTTACACAGAGCATGTCTACATAAAGCTCTTTGTTCAGAAGAGGAGACTGACAGGTGACTATATGAGCAGACCTTACACAGAGCATGTCTACATAAAGCTCTTTGTTCAGAAGAGGAGACTGACAGGTGACTATATGAGCAGACCTTACTGAGAGCATGTCTACATAAAGCTCTTTGTTCAGAAGAGGAGACTGACAGGTGACTATATGAGCAGACCTTACTGAGAGCATGTCTACATAAAGCTCTTTGTTCAGAAGAGGAGACTGACAGGTGACTATATGAGCAGACCTTACACAGAGCATGTCTACATAAAGCTCTTTGTTCAGAAGAGGAGACTGACTGGTGACTATATGAGCAGACCTTACTGAGAGCATGTCTACATAAAGCTCTTTGTTCAGAAGAGGAGACTGACAGGTGACTATATGAGCAGACCTTACTGAGAGCATGTCTACATAAAGCTCTTTGTTCAGAAGAGGAGACTGACAGGTGACTATATGAGCAGACCTTACTGAGAGCATTTCTACATAAAGCTCTTTGTTCAGAAGAGGAGACTGACAGGTGACTATATGAGCAGACCTTACAGAGAGCATGTCTACATAAAGCTCTTTGTTCAGAAGAGGAGACTGACAGGTGACTATATGAGCAGACCTTACTGACAGCATTTCTACATAAAGCTCTTTGTTCAGAAGAGGAGACTGACAGGTGACTATATGAGCAGACCTTACACAGAGCATGTCTACATAAAGCTCTTTGTTCAGAAGAGGAGACTGACAGGTGACTATATGAGCAGACCTTACAGAGAGCATGTCTACATAAAGCTCTTTGTTCAGAAGAGGAGACTGACAGGTGACTATATGAGCAGACCTTACTGAGAGCATTTCTACATAAAGCTCTTTGTTCAGAAGAGGAGACTGACAGGTGACTATATGAGCAGACCTTACTGAGAGCATGTCTACATAAAGCTCTTTGTTCAGAAGAGGAGACTGACAGGTGACTATATGAGCAGACCTTACTGACAGCATGTCTACATAAAGCTCTTTGTTCAGAAGAGGAGACTGACAGGTGACTATATGAGCAGACCTTACACAGAGCATGTCTACATAAAGCTCTTTGTTCAGAAGATGAGACTGACTGGTGACTATATGAGCAGACCTTACAGAGAGCATGTCTACATAAAGCTCTTTGTTCAGAAGAGGAGACTGACAGGTGACTATATGAGCAGACCTTACACAGAGCATGTCTACATAAAGCTCTTTGTTCAGAAGAGGAGACTGACAGGTGACTATATGAGCAGACCTTACTGACAGCATGTCTACATAAAGCTCTTTGTTCAGAAGAGGAGACTGACAGGTGACTATATGAGCAGACCTTACACAGAGCATGTCTACATAAAGCTCTTTGTTCAGAAGAGGAGACTGACAGGTGACTATATGAGCAGACCTTACTAAGAGCATGTCTACATAAAGCTCTTTGTTCAGAAGAGGAGACTGACAGGTGACTATATGAGCAGACCTTACACAGAGCATGTCTACATAAAGCTCTTTGTTCAGAAGAGGAGACTGACAGGTGACTATATGAGCAGACCTTACTGAGAGCATGTCTACATAAAGCTCTTTGTTCAGAAGAGGAGACTGACAGGTGACTTATATGAGCAGACCTTACACAGAGCATGTCTACATAAAGCTCTTTGTTCAGAAGAGGAGACTGACAGGTGACTATATGAGCAGACCTTACACAGAGCATGTCTACATAAAGCTCTTTGTTCAGAAGAGGAGACTGACAGGTGACTATATGAGCAGACCTTACTGAGAGCATATCTACATAAAGCTCTTTGTTCAGAAGAGGAGACTGACAGGTGACTATATGAGCAGACCTTACTGAGAGCATGTCTACATAAAGCTCTTTGTTCAGAAGAGGAGACTGACAGGTGACTATATGAGCAGACCTTACACAGAGCATGTCTACATAAAGCTCTTTGTTCAGAAGAGGAGACTGACTGGTGACTATATGAGCAGACCTTACTGAGAGCATGTCTACATAAAGCTCTTTGTTCAGAAGAGGAGACTGACAGGTGACTATATGAGCAGACCTTACACAGAGCATGTCTACATAAAGCTCTTTGTTCAGAAGAGGAGACTGACAGGTGACTATATGAGCAGACCTTACTGAGAGCATGTCTACATAAAGCTCTTTGTTCAGAAGAGGAGACTGACAGGTGACTATATGAGCAGACCTTACTGAGAGCATGTCTACATAAAGCTCTTTGTTCAGAAGAGGAGACTGACAGGTGACTATATGAGCAGACCTTACACAGAGCATGTCTACATAAAGCTCTTTGTTCAGAAGAGGAGACTGACAGGTGACTATATGAGCAGACCTTACACAGAGCATGTCTACATAAAGCTCTTTGTTCAGAAGAGGAGACTGACAGGTGACTATATGAGCAGACCTTACTGAGAGCATGTCTACATAAAGCTCTTTGTTCAGAAGAGGAGACTGACAGGTGACTATATGAGCAGACCTTACTGAGAGCATGTCTACATAAAGCTCTTTGTTCAGAAGAGGAGACTGACAGGTGACTATATGAGCAGACCTTACACAGAGCATGTCTACATAAAGCTCTTTGTTCAGAAGAGGAGACTGACTGGTGACTATATGAGCAGACCTTACTGAGAGCATGTCTACATAAAGCTCTTTGTTCAGAAGAGGAGACTGACAGGTGACTATATGAGCAGACCTTACTGAGAGCATGTCTACATAAAGCTCTTTGTTCAGAAGAGGAGACTGACAGGTGACTATATGAGCAGACCTTACTGAGAGCATTTCTACATAAAGCTCTTTGTTCAGAAGAGGAGACTGACAGGTGACTATATGAGCAGACCTTACAGAGAGCATGTCTACATAAAGCTCTTTGTTCAGAAGAGGAGACTGACAGGTGACTATATGAGCAGACCTTACTGACAGCATTTCTACATAAAGCTCTTTGTTCAGAAGAGGAGACTGACAGGTGACTATATGAGCAGACCTTACACAGAGCATGTCTACATAAAGCTCTTTGTTCAGAAGAGGAGACTGACAGGTGACTATATGAGCAGACCTTACAGAGAGCATGTCTACATAAAGCTCTTTGTTCAGAAGAGGAGACTGACAGGTGACTATATGAGCAGACCTTACTGAGAGCATTTCTACATAAAGCTCTTTGTTCAGAAGAGGAGACTGACAGGTGACTATATGAGCAGACCTTACTGAGAGCATGTCTACATAAAGCTCTTTGTTCAGAAGAGGAGACTGACAGGTGACTATATGAGCAGACCTTACTGACAGCATGTCTACATAAAGCTCTTTGTTCAGAAGAGGAGACTGACAGGTGACTATATGAGCAGACCTTACACAGAGCATGTCTACATAAAGCTCTTTGTTCAGAAGATGAGACTGACTGGTGACTATATGAGCAGACCTTACAGAGAGCATGTCTACATAAAGCTCTTTGTTCAGAAGAGGAGACTGACAGGTGACTATATGAGCAGACCTTACACAGAGCATGTCTACATAAAGCTCTTTGTTCAGAAGAGGAGACTGACAGGTGACTATATGAGCAGACCTTACTGACAGCATGTCTACATAAAGCTCTTTGTTCAGAAGAGGAGACTGACAGGTGACTATATGAGCAGACCTTACACAGAGCATGTCTACATAAAGCTCTTTGTTCAGAAGAGGAGACTGACAGGTGACTATATGAGCAGACCTTACTAAGAGCATGTCTACATAAAGCTCTTTGTTCAGAAGAGGAGACTGACAGGTGACTATATGAGCAGACCTTACACAGAGCATGTCTACATAAAGCTCTTTGTTCAGAAGAGGAGACTGACAGGTGACTATATGAGCAGACCTTACTGAGAGCATGTCTACATAAAGCTCTTTGTTCAGAAGAGGAGACTGACAGGTGACTATATGAGCAGACCTTACACAGAGCATGTCTACATAAAGCTCTTTGTTCAGAAGAGGAGACTGACAGGTGACTATATGAGCAGACCTTACTGAGAGCATGTCTACATAAAGCTCTTTGTTCAGAAGAGGAGACTGACAGGTGACTATATGAGCAGACCTTACTGAGAGCATGTCTACATAAAGCTCTTTGTTCAGAAGAGGAGACTGACAGGTGACTATATGAGCAGACCTTACACAGAGCATGTCTACATAAAGCTCTTTGTTCAGAAGAGGAGACTGACAGGTGACTATATGAGCAGACCTTACACAGAGCATGTCTACATAAAGCTCTTTGTTCAGAAGAGGAGACTGACAGGTGACTATATGAGCAGACCTTACACAGAGCATTTCTACATAAAGCTCTTTGTTCAGAAGAGGAGACTGACAGGTGACTATATGAGCAGACCTTACTGACAGCATGTCTACATAAAGCTCTTTGTTCAGAAGAGGAGACTGACAGGTGACTATATGAGCAGACCTTACTGAGAGCATGTCTACATAAAGCTCTTTGTTCAGAAGAGGAGACTGACAGGTGACTATATGAGCAGACCTTACTGAGAGCATGTCTACATAAAGCTCTTTGTTCAGAAGAGGAGACTGACAGGTGACTATATGAGCAGACCTTACTGAGAGCATTTCTACATAAAGCTCTTTGTTCAGAAGAGGAGACTGACAGGTGACTATATGAGCAGACCTTACTGAGAGCATTTCTACATAAAGCTCTTTGTTCAGAAGAGGAGACTGACAGGTGACTATATGAGCAGACCTTACTGAGAGCATGTCTACATAAAGCTCTTTGTTCAGAAGAGGAGACTGACAGGTGACTATATGAGCAGACCTTACTAAGAGCATGTCTACATAAAGCTCTTTGTTCAGAAGAGGAGACTGACAGGTGACTATATGAGCAGACCTTACTAAGAGCATGTCTACATAAAGCTCTTTGTTCAGAAGAGGAGACTGACAGGTGACTATATGAGCAGACCTTACACAGAGCATGTCTACATAAAGCTCTTTGTTCAGAAGAGGAGACTGACAGGTGACTATATGAGCAGACCTTACAGAGAGCATGTCTACATAAAGCTCTTTGTTCAGAAGAGGAGACTGACAGGTGACTATATGAGCAGACCTTACTGAGAGCATTTCTACATAAAGCTCTTTGTTCAGAAGAGGAGACTGACAGGTGACTATATGAGCAGACCTTACACAGAGCATGTCTACATAAAGCTCTTTGTTCAGAAGAGGAGACTGACTGGTGACTATATGAGCAGACCTTACACAGAGCATGTCTACATAAAGCTCTTTGTTCAGAAGAGGAGACTGACAGGTGACTATATGAGCAGACCTTACACAGAGCATGTCTACATAAAGCTCTTTGTTCAGAAGAGGAGACTGACAGGTGACTATATGAGCAGACCTTACTGAGAGCATGTCTACATAAAGCTCTTTGTTCAGAAGAGGAGACTGACTGGTGACTATATGAGCAGACCTTACACAGAGCATGTCTACATAAAGCTCTTTGTTCAGAAGAGGAGACTGACAGGTGACTATATGAGCAGACCTTACACAGAGCATGTCTACATAAAGCTCTTTGTTCAGAAGAGGAGACTGACAGGTGACTATATGAGCAGACCTTACTGAGAGCATGTCTACATAAAGCTCTTTGTTCAGAAGAGGAGACTGACAGGTGACTATATGAGCAGACCTTACTGAGAGCATGTCTACATAAAGCTCTTTGTTCAGAAGAGGAGACTGACTGGTGACTATATGAGCAGACCTTACACAGAGCATGTCTACATAAAGCTCTTTGTTCAGAAGAGGAGACTGACAGGTGACTATATGAGCAGACCTTACACAGAGCATGTCTACATAAAGCTCTTTGTTCAGAAGAGGAGACTGACAGGTGACTATATGAGCAGACCTTACAGAGAGCATGTCTACATAAAGCTCTTTGTTCAGAAGAGGAGACTGACAGGTGACTATATGAGCAGACCTTACTGAGAGCATGTCTACATAAAGCTCTTTGTTCAGAAGAGGAGACTGACAGGTGACTATATGAGCAGACCTTACACAGAGCATGTCTACATAAAGCTCTTTGTTCAGAAGAGGAGACTGACAGGTGACTATATGAGCAGACCTTACTGACAGCATTTCTACATAAAGCTCTTTGTTCAGAAGAGGAGACTGACAGGTGACTATATGAGCAGACCTTACAGAGAGCATGTCTACATAAAGCTCTTTGTTCAGAAGAGGAGACTGACAGGTGACTATATGAGCAGACCTTACTGAGAGCATGTCTACATAAAGCTCTTTGTTCAGAAGAGGAGACTGACAGGTGACTATATGAGCAGACCTTACACAGAGCATGTCTACATAAAGCTCTTTGTTCAGAAGAGGAGACTGACAGGTGACTATATGAGCAGACCTTACACAGAGCATGTCTACATAAAGCTCTTTGTTCAGAAGAGGAGACTGACAGGTGACTATATGAGCAGACCTTACTGAGAGCATTTCTACATAAAGCTCTTTGTTCAGAAGAGGAGACTGACTGGTGACTATATGAGCAGACCTTACACAGAGCATGTCTACATAAAGCTCTTTGTTCAGAAGAGGAGACTGACAGGTGACTATATGAGCAGACCTTACTGACAGCATTTCTACATAAAGCTCTTTGTTCAGAAGAGGAGACTGACAGGTGACTATATGAGCAGACCTTACTGACAGCATTTCTACATAAAGCTCTTTGTTCAGAAGAGGAGACTGACAGGTGACTATATGAGCAGACCTTACTGAGAGCATGTCTACATAAAGCTCTTTGTTCAGAAGAGGAGACTGACAGGTGACTATATGAGCAGACCTTACTGAGAGCATGTCTACATAAAGCTCTTTGTTCAGAAGAGGAGACTGACAGGTGACTATATGAGCAGACCTTACACAGAGCATGTCTACATAAAGCTCTTTGTTCAGAAGAGGAGACTGACAGGTGACTATATGAGCAGACCTTACACAGAGCATGTCTACATAAAGCTCTTTGTTCAGAAGAGGAGACTGACAGGTGACTATATGAGCAGACCTTACTGACAGCATTTCTACATAAAGCTCTTTGTTCAGAAGAGGAGACTGACAGGTGACTATATGAGCAGACCTTACACAGAGCATGTCTACATAAAGCTCTTTGTTCAGAAGAGGAGACTGACAGGTGACTATATGAGCAGACCTTACACAGAGCATGTCTACATAAAGCTCTTTGTTCAGAAGAGGAGACTGACAGGTGACTATATGAGCAGACCTTACTGACAGCATGTCTACATAAAGCTCTTTGTTCAGAAGAGGAGACTGACAGGTGACTTATATGAGCAGACCTTACACAGAGCATGTCTACATAAAGCTCTTTGTTCAGAAGAGGAGACTGACAGGTGACTATATGAGCAGACCTTACTGACAGCATGTCTACATAAAGCTCTTTGTTCAGAAGAGGAGACTGACAGGTGACTATATGAGTAGACCTTACACAGAGCATGTCTACATAAAGCTCTTTGTTCAGAAGAGGAGACTGACAGGTGACTA
The DNA here is from genome assembly GCF_029633865.1 of Lampris incognitus. Lineage (NCBI taxonomy): Eukaryota > Metazoa > Chordata > Actinopteri > Lampriformes > Lampridae > Lampris > Lampris incognitus. The sequence continues at coordinate 1,421,943 of NC_079226.1, forward strand.
TATGAGCAGACCTTACTGAGAGCATGTCTACATAAAGCTCTTTGTTCAGAAGAGGAGACTGACAGGTGACTATACAAGCAGACCTTACTGAGAGCATGTCTACATAAAGCTCTTTGTTCAGAAGAGGAGACTGACAGGTGACTATATGAGCAGACCTTACACAGAGCATGTCTACATAAAGCTCTTTGTTCAGAAGAGGAGACTGACAGGTGACTATATGAGCAGACCTTACTGAGAGCATGTCTACATAAAGCTCTTTGTTCAGAAGAGGAGACTGACAGGTGACTATATGAGCAGACCTTACTGACAGCATGTCTACATAAAGCTCTTTGTTCAGAAGAGGAGACTGACAGGTGACTATATGAGCAGACCTTACTGACAGCATGTCTACATAAAGCTCTTTGTTCAGAAGAGGAGACTGACAGGTGACTATATGAGCAGACCTTACTGAGAGCATGTCTACATAAAGCTCTTTGTTCAGAAGAGGAGACTGACAGGTGACTATATGAGCAGACCTTACTGAGAGCATGTCTACATAAAGCTCTTTGTTCAGAAGAGGAGACTGACAGGTGACTATATGAGCAGACCTTACACAGAGCATGTCTACATAAAGCTCTTTGTTCAGAAGAGGAGACTGACAGGTGACTATATGAGCAGACCTTACTGAGAGCATGTCTACATAAAGCTCTTTGTTCAGAAGAGGAGACTGACAGGTGACTATATGAGCAGACCTTACACAGAGCATGTCTACATAAAGCTCTTTGTTCAGAAGAGACTGACAGGTGACTATATGAGCAGACCTTACTGACAGCATTTCTACATAAAGCTCTTTGTTCAGAAGAGGAGACTGACAGGTGACTATATGAGCAGACCTTACTGACAGCATGTCTACATAAAGCTCTTTGTTCAGAAGAGGAGACTGACAGGTGACTATATGAGCAGACCTTACTGAGAGCATGTCTACATAAAGCTCTTTGTTCAGAAGAGGAGACTGACTGGTGACTATATGAGCAGACCTTACTGAGAGCATGTCTACATAAAGCTCTTTGTTCAGAAGAGGAGACTGACAGGTGACTATATGAGCAGACCTTACACAGAGCATGTCTACATAAAGCTCTTTGTTCAGAAGAGGAGACTGACAGGTGACTATATGAGCAGACCTTACACAGAGCATGTCTACATAAAGCTCTTTGTTCAGAAGAGGAGACTGACAGGTGACTATATGAGCAGACCTTACACAGAGCATGTCTACATAAAGCTCTTTGTTCAGAAGAGGAGACTGACAGGTGACTATATGAGCAGACCTTACACAGAGCATGTCTACATAAAGCTCTTTGTTCAGAAGAGGAGACTGACAGGTGACTATATGAGCAGACCTTACTGAGAGCATGTCTACATAAAGCTCTTTGTTCAGAAGAGGAGACTGACAGGTGACTATATGAGCAGACCTTACACAGAGCATGTCTACATAAAGCTCTTTGTTCAGAAGAGGAGACTGACAGGTGACTATATGAGCAGACCTTACTGAGAGCATGTCTACATAAAGCTCTTTGTTCAGAAGAGGAGACTGACAGGTGACTATATGAGCAGACCTTACTGACAGCATTTCTACATAAAGCTCTTTGTTCAGAAGAGGAGACTGACAGGTGACTATATGAGCAGACCTTACTGAGAGCATGTCTACATAAAGCTCTTTGTTCAGAAGAGGAGACTGACAGGTGACTATACAAGCAGACCTTACTGAGAGCATGTCTACATAAAGCTCTTTGTTCAGAAGAGGAGACTGACAGGTGACTATATGAGCAGACCTTACACAGAGCATGTCTACATAAAGCTCTTTGTTCAGAAGAGGAGACTGACAGGTGACTATATGAGCAGACCTTACTGAGAGCATGTCTACATAAAGCTCTTTGTTCAGAAGAGGAGACTGACAGGTGACTATATGAGCAGACCTTACTGACAGCATGTCTACATAAAGCTCTTTGTTCAGAAGAGGAGACTGACAGGTGACTATATGAGCAGACCTTACTGACAGCATGTCTACATAAAGCTCTTTGTTCAGAAGAGGAGACTGACAGGTGACTATATGAGCAGACCTTACTGAGAGCATGTCTACATAAAGCTCTTTGTTCAGAAGAGGAGACTGACAGGTGACTATATGAGCAGACCTTACTGACAGCATTTCTACATAAAGCTCTTTGTTCAGAAGAGGAGACTGACAGGTGACTATATGAGCAGACCTTACACAGAGCATGTCTACATAAAGCTCTTTGTTCAGAAGAGGAGACTGACAGGTGACTATATGAGCAGACCTTACACAGAGCATGTCTACATAAAGCTCTTTGTTCAGAAGAGGAGACTGACAGGTGACTATATGAGCAGACCTTACTGAGAGCATGTCTACATAAAGCTCTTTGTTCAGAAGAGGAGACTGACAGGTGACTATATGAGCAGACCTTACTGAGAGCATGTCTACATAAAGCTCTTTGTTCAGAAGAGGAGACTGACAGGTGACTATATGAGCAGACCTTACACAGAGCATGTCTACATAAAGCTCTTTGTTCAGAAGAGACTGACAGGTGACTATATGAGCAGACCTTACTGAGAGCATTTCTACATAAAGCTCTTTGTTCAGAAGAGGAGACTGACAGGTGACTATATGAGCAGACCTTACTGACAGCATTTCTACATAAAGCTCTTTGTTCAGAAGAGGAGACTGACAGGTGACTATATGAGCAGACCTTACTGACAGCATGTCTACATAAAGCTCTTTGTTCAGAAGAGGAGACTGACAGGTGACTATATGAGCAGACCTTACTGACAGCATGTCTACATAAAGCTCTTTGTTCAGAAGAGGAGACTGACAGGTGACTATATGAGCAGACCTTACTGAGAGCATATCTACATAAAGCTCTTTGTTCAGAAGAGGAGACTGACTGGTGACTATATGAGCAGACCTTACACAGAGCATGTCTACATAAAGCTCTTTGTTCAGAAGAGGAGACTGACAGGTGACTATATGAGCAGACCTTACTAGGAGCATGTCTACATAAAGCTCTTTGTTCAGAAGAGGAGACTGACAGGTGACTATATGAGCAGACCTTACACAGAGCATGTCTACATAAAGCTCTTTGTTCAGAAGAGGAGACTGACAGGTGACTATATGAGCAGACCTTACTGAGAGCATTTCTACATAAAGCTCTTTGTTCAGAAGAGGAGACTGACAGGTGACTATATGAGCAGACCTTACACAGAGCATGTCTACATAAAGCTCTTTGTTCAGAAGAGGAGACTGACAGGTGACTATATGAGCAGACCTTACACAGAGCATGTCTACATAAAGCTCTTTGTTCAGAAGAGGAGACTGACAGGTGACTATATGAGCAGACCTTACTGACAGCATTTCTACATAAAGCTCTTTGTTCAGAAGAGGAGACTGACAGGTGACTATATGAGCAGACCTTACACAGAGCATGTCTACATAAAGCTCTTTGTTCAGAAGAGGAGACTGACAGGTGACTATATGAGCAGACCTTACTGAGAGCATGTCTACATAAAGCTCTTTGTTCAGAAGAGGAGACTGACAGGTGACTATATGAGCAGACCTTACACAGAGCATGTCTACATAAAGCTCTTTGTTCAGAAGAGGAGACTGACAGGTGACTATATGAGCAGACCTTACACAGAGCATGTCTACATAAAGCTCTTTGTTCAGAAGAGGAGACTGACAGGTGACTATATGAGCAGACCTTACTGAGAGCATGTCTACATAAAGCTCTTTGTTCAGAAGAGGAGACTGACAGGTGACTATATGAGCAGACCTTACACAGAGCATGTCTACATAAAGCTCTTTGTTCAGAAGAGGAGACTGACAGGTGACTATATGAGCAGACCTTACTGAGAGCATGTCTACATAAAGCTCTTTGTTCAGAAGAGGAGACTGACAGGTGACTATATGAGCAGACCTTACTGAGAGCATGTCTACATAAAGCTCTTTGTTCAGAAGAGGAGACTGACAGGTGACTATATGAGCAGACCTTACTGACAGCATTTCTACATAAAGCTCTTTGTTCAGAAGAGGAGACTGACAGGTGACTATATGAGCAGACCTTACACAGAGCATGTCTACATAAAGCTCTTTGTTCAGAAGAGGAGACTGACAGGTGACTATATGAGCAGACCTTACACAGAGCATGTCTACATAAAGCTCTTTGTTCAGAAGAGGAGACTGACAGGTGACTATATGAGCAGACCTTACACAGAGCATGTCTACATAAAGCTCTTTGTTCAGAAGAGGAGACTGACAGGTGACTATATGAGCAGACCTTACTGAGAGCATGTCTACATAAAGCTCTTTGTTCAGAAGAGGAGACTGACAGGTGACTATATGAGCAGACCTTACTGACAGCATGTCTACATAAAGCTCTTTGTTCAGAAGAGGAGACTGACTGGTGACTATATGAGCAGACCTTACAGAGAGCATGTCTACATAAAGCTCTTTGTTCAGAAGAGGAGACTGACAGGTGACTATATGAGCAGACCTTACTGACAGCATGTCTACATAAAGCTCTTTGTTCAGAAGAGGAGACTGACTGGTGACTATATGAGCAGACCTTACTGACAGCATGTCTACATAAAGCTCTTTGTTCAGAAGAGGAGACTGACTGGTGACTATATGAGCAGACCTTACTGACAGCATTTCTACATAAAGCTCTTTGTTCAGAAGAGGAGACTGACAGGTGACTATATGAGCAGACCTTACAGAGAGCATGTCTACATAAAGCTCTTTGTTCAGAAGAGGAGACTGACAGGTGACTATATGAGCAGACCTTACTGAGAGCATGTCTACATAAAGCTCTTTGTTCAGAAGAGGAGACTGACTGGTGACTATATGAGCAGACCTTACTGAGAGCATGTCTACATAAAGCTCTTTGTTCAGAAGAGGAGACTGACTGGTGACTATATGAGCAGACCTTACACAGAGCATGTCTACATAAAGCTCTTTGTTCAGAAGAGGAGACTGACAGGTGACTATATGAGCAGACCTTACACAGAGCATGTCTACATAAAGCTCTTTGTTCAGAAGAGGAGACTGACTGGTGACTATATGAGCAGACCTTACTGACAGCATGTCTACATAAAGCTCTTTGTTCAGAAGAGGAGACTGACTGGTGACTATATGAGCAGACCTTACACAGAGCATGTCTACATAAAGCTCTTTGTTCAGAAGAGGAGACTGACAGGTGACTATATGAGCAGACCTTACACAGAGCATGTCTACATAAAGCTCTTTGTTCAGAAGAGGAGACTGACAGGTGACTATATGAGCAGACCTTACACAGAGCATGTCTACATAAAGCTCTTTGTTCAGAAGATGAGATCAGCAGAGATCCCACCCACCCCAACCATGGACTGTTCTCCCCTCTGCGCTCTGGGAGACGCTTCAGGAGCCTCAGAGCCCGCACTACCAGGCTCAAAAACAGCTTCTTTCCACAAGCTGTTGCCCGCCTGAACCTGGCTACCCACTGAATGTCTGTAGATATTTTTAAATATTTTGTACTCTTGCTATTTTTTAACTTATTTTTAGCTTTTGGTCTTCGTGTGTGTATATCTTGAATCTAACACCTGTCTGCATTAACGAACGTATTATCTCCATCAGATTACCACTTCAAAATGGATACTTCCTGACTGCCATCAGCACTTATGCTCCAACTCTTGATGCTGATGATGAGGAGAAAATAGCTTTCTACTACACCCTATCAAAAACTATTTCCACTGTTCCAACAGCTGACAAGCTCATCCTTATGGGTGACTTCAACGCTCGTATTGGCATAGACAGTACAACATGGAGCAACATTATTGGGAAGCATGGAGTTGGTAAATGCATCTCAAATGGAAGCCTTCTCCTGTGCAGAACATGGCCTCATCATCACAAATACTATCTTCCAACTCAAAATGAGCCAGAAAACTACCTGGATGCAGCCGCGATCCCACCACTGGCATCTCATTGACTTTGTGATCGTACGCATGAAGGACCGATCCAATGTCCCAGTCACCAAGGCACTCCCGCATGCTGACGATTGTTGGACCGATCATAGGCTGGTCATCTCCAAGCTCCATCTGCAACTCAAACCCAAGCCTAGACGCCCTGCCATGACCATCCCGCTAAAGAAAATCGACATCCGAAATCTTGAAGATGTCAGTGTAAGAAGAAGCTTCCGGAATAAGGTCACGGAAGTCCTGAATGATGTTGCCCTCATCGAAAACAACCCTATATCAAACTGGATAAACCTAAAACGACCCTCCTCGCTGTAGCTGAAGCTGAAATTGGTATTCTGAAAAAACATCACCAGGATAGATTTGATAACAACAACCAGGAATTTTCAACCTGATTAGCACAAAGAATCAAGCTCGTCTCTCCTGGGAGAGATAGAACCTCCAAGACGAAAGAAGAGCACTACAAGAAACTGATGTCTAACACCCAAGCTCAACTCTACTCCATGAGGGATGCTTGGTGGGAAAGTAAAGCCCTTGAGATCCAGGGCTACGCAGACCAGAACCAACTCTACGACTGTTTCTCTGCTACCCGTGCCATCTACGGGCCCATCAAGACCGCACCAACAACAATGAAAGCAGAGGACAGTGTAACAATTCTGAGGGACGACGTAGCCATCAATCAACAATGGAAACAGCAATTCCACCAGCTCCTCTGCAAACCATCACGAGCGTCTCCGGACTGCCTTGATGGCCTACCTACTCTGCCGCAAAAACCGTGAATGTCTGCACCTCTTTCCACCAAGAAGCTTCAAACAGTGATCGCTCAGATGCGCAACAACAAAGCGGCTGGCCCTGATGGAATCCCTGCAGTACTGTACAAGTATGGAGGACTACCTCTTCAGAAGCGACTGTACGAAATCATCCTGCAGATCTGGGAAACCCGGACCGCCCCAGCTGATTTCAGAGATGCAAGCATCATTACCATTTAAAAATTTTTTTTGCTAAGAACAGAGCCGCAGGAATGGGTCCACCCCCTACTATCCCCTGTCCACACTGTTCCAGCCTCTTCTATTTTCACCTTGGACTGTCAAGCCATCTTCGTTTTAAGCACACACCTTAATCTCTTGGAATGGATCCTTGGACATGAGAGATGCCAACGACGACAACGTGTATATCTTCTACTGTGTTTGCTGTGTTTGTCTGTGTCTGTCTTGCAAAGTTTGGTGAAGCCACAGCCCCCACTTCATTTTTAACATGTGCCTGCACATTGTTTTTAATGACAATAAAGTGAATTGAATTGAACTGAATTGAATTATTGGATGTTAGAGGAAAGACATAATTCATTTTTGCACGTTCTACCATAGAGCTTGAGTAGAACTGGGTCCACATCCGTCTTTATATCATCAGTCAATGTGATCAGAACCAATGGCTGATGAAGCTGCTATGCACGGACTTCCATCTGCAACACTCAATCTACAGACCCTGTGATAGTCAGAGCCCAGAGGGTTTGGGATCATACCTGGTTCACCACTTCAAAGTAGAGCGCTAGCGTTGTGCTCGGGTCCAGACCACAGATCTTCCACTGACATGTTCCCCCTGTCCCAATCTCCTGTAGAAACACAAGTTATTAGATTTACTTTTAAAAAGCATCCTGAAGTTATGGCATAATTATACCAGATATATACACAGCTGTTTGATAATAGTGATATCCCACAGCTGGATGGAGTCATCACTTAGGTATAGACAGTGCCTTGACCCCCTTGACAGTCATCAGTAATGTCTGGATTATAAAAGATGCTCACACACCTGTTCCTGAACAATATTACTGTTGTGAACCCATAAGCTCTAACAGCATGTTCCCACAGCCAACATAAGTGATGTTCCACTGACGTGTTATTAATGAAGTAAAATCTAAAATATAGTGCTAAACCAGCTTGAAAGTCTGCAAGAAAGCTGGTTTAACAGCGCATCTCCAAGGCTACACAGACTACCCTCGACAGTACAAACATGCTCTCATCACAGTCCAGTCCACCTACTACTCACACCTCATATACCCTGGCTCCACCAACACCAAGGCTCTCTTCTCCACAATAAACTAACTTCTCAAACCCAGTGACAATACCTCCGGTTCCGTCACAGTTAACAAGTGCAAATCTTTCATTTTTTTCAAACTAAAACTGGCACCATTAATCAATCAATCAGTAACCAAACCACCTCCCCTGCCTTCTGCAGCTCCCTAACCTTTACCACCCAGCTCCTGTCAAAGTTCTTCCCTGTGTCCCCAATAGAGCTGTCCAACCTTACGGTAGGAATGAGAAGTTCCACTTGTCTTCTGGATCCCATCCCATCCAATTTTGTCTCCCAGCTATCTCCTCACTCATACAGAAATCATTAACTCCTCCTTCAGCTCTGGTTCAGTCCCCCATACACTTTAACTGGCTGCTGTCACCCCCATCCTCAAGAAACCTGGACTCTACCCTGATATTATGAGCAACTTCTGCCCCATCTCGAATCTCCCCTTTCTGTCCAAAATACTGGAACGTGTTGCTGCCTCCCAATGTAAAACTCACTTCATCCAACGACCTGTTCAAACCATTTCAATCTGGTTCCCGCTCACACCACAGCCCAGAAGCAGCCCTCCTTAAAATCACCAGTGGCCTTCTCTTCCCCTCAGACTCTGGCCACCACAGCATTCTCATCCTCCTTGATCTCACTGCAGCTTTCGACACCATAAACCACACCATTCTTCTCTCCCACCCTGAATCCTCCCTCAACATCACCGATACCACTCTCTCCTGGCTGAAGTCATATCTTACAAACAAACAACAGTTCATCAGCATTAACAACTGAACCTTCTTCACCGCTCCCCTGTTCCAAGGTGTCCCCCAGGGTTCGGTGCCTAGTCGTCCTCCTGTTCATTCTTTAAATGTGCCCCCTTGGTAAAATCGTGTGTCGTCAGGGCCTCCACTTCCACTGCTACACCAATTACATCCAGCTCTACATCTCCACTTAATCCATCACCACTACAACGTAACAACAACAACTTAGCTTTGTATAGCGCCTTTCAAGGAACCCAATGACACTTTACACTAGATAAGGAAAAAAAAGATTAAAACAAAGATCAAAAGACTACAGACCACAGGCCTTCGTAAAAAGGTAGGTTTTCAGTCATTTTTTTTCCATTATCCAAACCGCTTCTCCTGCTCTCAGGGTCGCGGGGATGCTGGAGCCTACCCCAGCAGTCACTGGGTAGCAGGCAGAGAGACACCCTGGCCAGGCCGCCAGGCCATCACACAGGGCCAACACATACACATTCACACCTACGGACAATTTAGTAGGGCCTATTCACCTGACCTACATGTCTTTGGACTGTGGGAGAAAATGGAGCCCCCGGAGGAAACCCATGCAGACACGGGGAGAACATGCACACTCCACACAGAGGACGACCCCCAAGGTTGGACTACCCCGGGGCTCAAACCAAGGACCTTCTTGCTGTGAGGCAACCACGTTAACCACTGTGTCACCATGCCACCCTATAATATTGTATGCTAAGGGTCATTATTCCACACTTAACAGTCAAACACTTTCAAATGGGGTCAAAAAGATCAAGTACACTATGATGAGGATCACTACAACTGGTAATGGTTATGTAATAGTACACTATGATGAGGACCACTACAACTGGTAATGGTTATGTAATAGTACACTATGATGAGGATCACTACAACTGGTAATGGTTATGTAATAGAACACTATGATGAGGATCACTACAACTGGTAATGGTTATGTAATAGTACACTATGATGAAGACCACTACAACTGGTAATGGTTATGTAATAGTACACTATGATGAGGACCACTACAACTGGTAATGGTTATGTAATAGTACACTATGATGAGGATCACTACAACTGGTAATGGTTATGTAATAGAACACTATGATGAGGACCACTACAAGTGGTAATGGTTATGTAATAGTACACTATGATGAGGATCACTACAACTGGTAATGGTTATGTAATAGTACACTATGATGAGGACCACTACAACTGGTAATGGTTATGTAATAGTACACTATGATGAGGATCACTACAACTGGTAATGGTTATGTAATAGTACACTATGATGAGGACAACTACAACTGGTAAAGGTTATGTAATAGTACACTATGATGAGGACAATTACAACTGGTAGTGGTTATGTAATAGTACACTATGATGAGGACCACTACAACTGGTAATGGTTATGTAATAGTACACTATGATGAGGACCACTACAAGTGGTAATGGTAATGTAATAGTACACTATGATGAGGACCACTACAACTGGTAATGGTTATGTAATAGTACACTGTGATGAGGACCACTACAACTGGTAAAGGTTATGTAATAGTACACTATGATGAGGACCACTACAACTGGTAATGGTTATGTAATAGCTCTAATACCAAGACAGATAGTGATTAACCACAGATGGCAGTTGAAGGCATTACGTTAAAGGAGATTTTACATAAAATGCCTGCAAAAATAAATACCCCACACACACACACCCACACACACACGGATCCAAGCCTAACTCCCCAAATGAAATTGTGATAAATCTGAAATGATCATCATCAGTCCCAAATCCCTTACCAAAACAACCCATAACTTCTGCCTTACCATCGATAACTTCAATCTGTCCCCCTCCTCACACCTCCGCAACCTCGGAATCATTTTTGACAGCAACTTCTCTTTTGAACACCGCGTCAATCAAATCACCAGAATGCTCTTTTCCACCTACAACACATACTAGCTCGTCTCCAACCATCACTCTGCTGCCGAAACTGTGATCCATGCCTTCATCACATCCAGAACTGACTACTGCAACAGCACTGTCTATGGCTCATCATCCCTTGTCCTAAACAAAGTCCAGTACATCCAGAGCTCTGCTGCTCACCCACTCCCAATCACCCATCCTCCAGAACCTCCACTTGCTCCCTGTCCCACCACGGATCCAATCCAAAGTCCTGCTCCTCACTCACAAAGCCTTCAAAACCAGGCCCCCTCCTACCTCACACCTGCTCCACTACCATACTCCTTCTCGCTGCCTTCGCTCCCCGATGCCAACCTCCTGTCTCCACCACACAGGACCAAGCACCGGACCTCCTTTTTCCACCACACAGGACCAAGCACCTGACGTCCTGTCTCCACCACACAGGACCAAGCAACGGACCTGGGGGGACAGAGCCTTCTCCAAAGCTGCCCCCTCCCTCTGGAACTCTCTCCCCAAACACATCAGAGACTGCACCCATCTGCCCACGTTCACGCCATTAGTCACAACTCACCTCTTCAGAACTGCTTTTAATGTGTGTTTAATGTTGTGTCTTATGCTTCTGGTGTTTTGCGTTTATGTTTATCTTAACTTATGTAAAGTGTCTTTGTGTACCTTGAGAAGTAATCTATAAATAAAATGTATTATTATTATTTTAGATCAGAGTAAAATATATGTAGCAGATAGAATCAGAGTGTATACAGACATATATCTAGAGCTGCACAACATTGATGTGACTGACAGGTGCAGGCACAGGTCCATTGAGGTTGGTTTAACTCACGTTCTCGGACACGCAGGGTCCTTTTGCGTTGAGAGACACACACGGTCCAATGGCTCCAGATATTTTGATTTCTCTGGATGTCTGAAACCAAACACAGACACAAAGTCAGCTCAGAGCCACTCCAAGTTCAATTCAATTCAATTTATTGTCATTAAAAACAATGTGCAGGCACACGTTAAAAATTAAATGAGGGCTGTGGCTTCACCAAACAGTGCAAGACAGACACAGACAAACACAGCAACACAATATAAGATATACACACATGAAGACCAAAAGCTAAAAATAAGTTAAAAGAGAGCTGGAGTACAAAATATTTAAAATATCTACAGACATTCAGTGGGTGGCCAGGTTCAGGTGGTCAGCAGCTTGTGGAAAGAAGCTGTTTTTGAGCCTGGTAGTGCGGGCTCTGAGGCTCCTGTAGCGCCTCCCAGAGGGCAGGGGGGAGAACAGTCCATGGTTGGGGTGGGTGGGATCCCTGCTGATGCTCAGACCCCTTCGAAGGCAGCGTTTGTGATAAATGTCTTTTATGGCTGGGAGCTGGGTACCGGTGATATGCTGGGCCGCCTTGACGACCCGCTGCAGAGCTTTCTGGTCTACTGAGGTGCAGTTGCCGTACCACACTGAGATGCAGATGGTCAGGATGCTCTCTATGGTGCAGTGGTAGAAGTTGGTGAGAATTTTGGGGGGTAGGTGGGCGCTCCTCAGCCTCCTCAGGAAATGCAGGCGTTGTTGGGCCTTTTTCACAAGGGCCTGGGTGTTTAATGTCCATGAAAGGTCCTCTTTGATGTGGATTCCAAGGAATTTAAAGCTGGAAACACGCTCCACTTCCACCCCACAGCTTCTAGACCTCCTGAAGTCCACAATCAGCTCCTTCGTCTTCTGCACATTGAGGACAAGATTGTTGGTAGTACACCATGATGTGAGGTGCTCAATCTCGTCTCTGTAGGCCATCTCGTCATTGTTGGTGATACGGCCAATGACTGTGGTGTCATCTGTAAACTTAACTATAACATTTGAAGGGTGAGTTGGCAGGCAGTCGTGGGTAAAGAGGGAGAAAAGGAGGGGGCTCAGAACACAGCCTTGAGGGGCACCTGTGCTGAGGGTCAGGGTGGAGGAGGAGTGGTCACCTAACCTAACAAACTGAGGTCTGTTGGTCAGGAAGTCCAGGATCCAGTTACAGAGGGAGGGGCTGAGGCCAAGGGAGAGGAGTTTGGTGGTTAGTTTGGTGGGGATGATAGTGTTGAGGGCAGAGCTGTAATCTATAAACAGCGTCCGGATGTATGTGTTGTTAAGTTCAAGGTGGGTCAGAGCAAAGTGCAGGGCAGGGGCAATGGCATCCTCAGTAGACCTTTTGGGATGGTAGGCAAACTGATGTGGGTCGAATGTGGGGGGATAATGTTTTGATGTGAGCCAGAACCAGTCTTTCAAAGCACTTCATGGCAATGGGGGTGAGTGCTATGGGTCGGTAGTCATTCAGACATGTGGATGCTGGTTTCTTGGAGACAGGAATGATAGAGGTGGTCTTAAAGCATGCTGGGACTTTAGATTGGGACGGTGAGAGGTTAAATACAGGTGTGAAGACCTCAGCCAGCTGCTCGGCACATTCCCGGTAGACCCAAACCGGTATGCCATCTGTTCACTCTGCGCAGTGATTCTCTGACCTCTGCGACTGATAGAGTGAGCACCTGGTTTTCTGGCTGGTTGGGGATTTTTGTGGCTGGGTCAGTATTGTCCTTGTCGAAGTGGGCATAGAAATGATTTAGCTTGTCTGGCAGGGAGGCATCATGGACAGTGGGACCGCGATTAGAGCTTTTGTAGTCTGTGATAGACTGAATGCCTTGCCACATTCCACGTGATGCCGGGTCATCTCAACGTGTCCTCTCCTCCACCTCATATGACAGGAGGATGATAAGTGTGTGGCTGCAGGCGGTGACAGGACCCTTCAGCCACACACGTGCTCAGGTCCAACAGGAAGGACTCTGTCTCAGCAACTTCTGGCTGGTCTGGGTGTTTAGAAACATTTAAGACAACTTGTTCCTGGAGATACTGGTTGACTTCATGACACTGTCTTTTTTGTTGCTCATCTTTCTCATCAATCATACTGTCTGAATGAAGACAGAACTACAGCTGAAAATTATGTGATACGACAACTAACATCAGAATCATTGCTACACAGGAATGTAGTCCTTGGTCTATTAGGAATACATTTGGATTTTACTCTTTAAATCACTGCAAAAATCTGGAATTTTTTCCCGTTGTGTGGTTGTGAAGTTATTTCCAGGATCAAAGTGTTTCTGTGATGTTGTCGTGTTGTGTGGTTGTGGAGTTATTTCTGGTATCAGTGTGGTACTGTGGTGTTGTTGTGTTGTGCGGTTGTGGAGTTATTTCCAGTATCAGCGTTACTGTGGTGTTGTTGTGTTGTGTGGTTGTGGAGTTATTTCCAGTATCAGTGTGTTACTGTGGTGTTGTCGTGTTGTGTGGTTGTGGAGTTATTTCTGGTATAGGTGTGTTACTGTGGTATTGTTGTGTTGTGGGGTTGTGTACTTGTACCTTTATCTCCAGCGTAGCAGCAAACGCCATCTTGAAACAGGCCTGGGCATCTTTGGTGAAGACTCTCTGGAAGGTTTGTTTGAACAGGGAGGTGTTGAAAGAGTCAGCCATCACCATGTAGCCCCTGAGAAACACGCCACCATCCAACACGTTACAAACCTGTCTCACTGCTCACCCATCCAGCACGTTACAAACCTCTCGCTGCTGACCCATCCAACACGTTACAAACCTGTCTCACTGATCATCCATCCAACATGTTACAAACATGTCTCACTGCTGACCCATCCAACACGTTACAAACCTGTCTCACTGATCATCCATCCAACATGTTACAAACCTGTCTCACTGCTGACCCATCCAACACGTTACAAACCTGTCTCACTGATCATCCATCCAACATGTTACAAACCTGTCTCACTGCTGAGCCATCCAAGCTGCAGCAGTCACACCTGTCACCAGGTCTCTTCATCGTGTTTGCATATGAAGAGCACATGTTGTGTTGAGAAGGGAATGTGCAGATATGAGCGTAATTATAACCTTCAAGTGTGTGTGTGTGTGTGTGTGTGTGTGTGTGTGTGTGTGTGTGTGTGTGTTCCTGTGAGAGTGTGTGTACCCGGTGTTATTGGCACAACATTTCATCTCCAGTAGGCCAGTCTGGTCCAGAGCGCAGGCATACACGTCAATGATGTGACCATTGGTGGACGCCCTGTTGGCCAAGGCCTCATAATGCTGCAACACACACACACACACACACACACACACACAAACAGAGGAATTACCATACTGATAAGGTACTACAGCAAGCAGCATAGCAAGCTATTCTTGGTATATATCCGTGAAGATGTTTCGCCTCTCATCCAAGAGGCTTCCTCAGATAGTGCCTTTCTGACTAGACCAAGCTAGTCTGACTGGCTGGTGATGAAACTCAGATATTTATCCTCTTTGGAGTCGTTATCAGAGCTATTGATGTCCAATTGCACTTGATCCAATTTGTTTGGATAACCATGACCTGGATGAATGAGAACATTCACAGACAAGCTATTCTAGATTTAGTAAACAGCTTTTATTTCTATAACAATTAAATCTGATCATCAAGGATCGGCTCTGAGCCCTTTCTTGTTTGCAATGGTGATGAACAGGTTAATGGAGGAGATCAGGCAGGAGTCTCCGTGGACTATGATGCTTGCAGATGACATTGTGATCTGTAGTGAGAGTAGGGTGCAGGTGGAGGAGAGCCTGGAGAGGTGGAGGTATGCACTAGAGAGGACAGGAATGAAAGTCAGTAGGAGCAAGACGGAATACCTATGCATGAATGAGAGGGAGGACAGTGGAATGGTGAGGATGCAAGGAGTGGAGGTGATAAAGGTGTATGAGTTTAAATACTTGGGGTCAACTGTCCAAAGTAACAGGGAGTGCAGAAGAGAGGTGAAGAAGAGAGTGCAGGCGGGGTGGAGTGGGTGGAGAAGAGTGTCAGGAGTGATGTGTGACAGAAGGGTACCAGCAGGAGTTAAAGGGAAGGTTTACAAGATGGTAGTGAGACCAGCTATGTTATATGGTTTGGCAGTGACAGTGGCACTGATGAAAAGACAGGAGGAGGAGCTGTAGGTGGCAGAGATGAAGATGCTAAGATTTTCACTGCGAGTGACGAAGGAGGACAGGATTAGGAACGAGTATACGTATTAGAGGGACAGCTCAGGTTGGACGGTTTGGAGACAAAGCAAGAGAGACAAGATTGAGATGGTGTGGACATGTGTGGAGGAGAGATGCTGGGTATATTGGGAGAAGGATGCTGAATATGGAGCTGCCAGGGAAGAGGAGAAGAGGAAGGCCAAAGAGGAGGTTTATGGAGGTGGTGAGGGAAGACATGCAGGTGGCTGGTGTGACAGAGGAGGATGCGGAGGACAGGAAGAGATGGAAACGGATGATCCGCTGTGGCGCCCCCTAATGGGAGCAGCCGAAAGTAATAGTAGATGCAGCCCTAACAAACACATACATACTACATTCTCAAAAACCTGATATGACATTACAAAATGTTGATATCAAATTAAATGAAATGTTATTTAAGTCCGCCCCGACAGAATGGAAATAATGTTCATAGCAGAATTCAACAAATATCTAAATTCAAAGACATGATTTTTATCATTTGGAGATCATATACAAGTATATCATAATGTGCTGATATGAATTTTCAAAAATCAGACATCAAGTTTCATAGTTTTTCATGTGAAAAAATGTTAAAGCACAAAAATCATACAGGAAGGCTAACAAACTAAACTGTTTAGATACAAGGTTAACCCAGCACACCTGTCTGTCTGTCTGTCTGTCTGTCTGTCTGTCTGTCTGTCTGTCTGTCTGTGTTGTTCTATCTCTCTCTTACCTTGGTGGCCTTCTTGGTGAACTTGGCATTGTCTTTCTCGATGTCGTGCCAGGAGCGAATTGGCGTTTTCAGTTCATCTCCGACCACCATGCCGGGGCCTTGGGTGGCCGGGCCTCCCATAAAGGTCATGATCCGGGCCCCAGTGTTAGGGAAGGTACACTGTGAAGGGCGGAGGTTGGCTGTAGTGAATTACAGTTACGAACCACCCCCCGATACACATTTACATGGCATTTCACATTTTCCCATTTCACACAGGCTTGTATCCTGAGTGACTTACAGGACAGTCAACAATTCAAAGCAAACAACAGATTAACAGCCACTGTGGCTAGCGCCTCTTCTTGGTGACTCTTCCTGGTGCCTCTTGCATCCAGGCTGCACACATGGGAGGGTGAACTGGGACAACACGTGATATTCATCTGCTATTGTCACACTGTTGTGGTGGGTTTTGAGGAGGAAAATATTTCACGAGAAAAAAAAGCATTTACAACAAATATTCCAGAAATGATCCTGTGATTCAACACGGAATGTTTTTTTTACATCCCATAAATCTTCTTGTGGTGTCTACACCCTGATGTTGACCGACTGCTCAAAACCCAAGAAGGTTGAACCAGTTCATCTGGACACAACGTTTACTAACACATATGTTTCATCATCATCTAAGTGACCTCTTCAGTCTCACCTGACTGCAGGTGTCCCACCCTTATAACAATACAGTGGCATAACGACCCAAACCATCGACCAGTTTCATATGCAAATTGCCGTGACCATTAACTAGAGTTACAGTAGCCATGTGTACTATTCACAGAGGATTGGGGAATAGTTGCAATCACAGCATTGTAAGATGGTGACAGATGTACTCTTAGCCCCCCCCCCCCCCCGGTTCAGGGATGGTCGTTCCCTCTTCACATAGATGGCTTCTTTGACTCCCCGTTCAAACCAGCATTCCTCCCCATCAAGGATGTGCACATCTTCATCCCTGAAAGAGTGGCCACTGGTCTGTAGATGGTGTAGACTGTGGAGTCCTGGTCTGATGTGTTAGCCCCTCTGTGTTAACTCCCCCCCCCTTTTCTCCACAATTGTATCTGGCCAATTACCCCACTCTTCTGAGGTGTCCTGGTTGCTGCTCCAACCCCCTCTGCCGATCTGAGGAGGGCTGCAGAGTACGTCTTCTCAGATGCATGTGTTGCCCCTTCTTTTCACCTGACAGTGAGGAGTTTCACCAGGAGAATGTAGTACGTAGGAGGATCACGCTATTCCTCCCAGTTCCCCCTACCCCCTGAACAGGTGCCCCGAACAACTAGAGGAGGTGCTAGTGCAGCAACCAGGACACATACCCACATCCGGCTTCCCACCCGCAGACACGGCCAATTGTGTCTGTAGGGACGCCTAACTAAGCCGGAGGTAACACAGAGATTCAAACCGGTGATCTCTGTGTTGGTAGGCCATGGAATAGACCGCAACACTACCCAGACCCCTAGCTCTTCTGTGTTGTGCCATCCTCTTCGCCAGCATCTGGTTGGTTTTCCCGATGTACAAGTCACGGCAAGTCTTTTGACCATGCACTGATTTGATGTGGGACTTCTCTTCCCCGGCTGCTGTGTTGGTGGGGACGTTGTCAGCTCGGTGGTCCAGCGTCCTGATGACTCCTAATTTGTGCTCCAGTGGATGATGAGACTCAAACCTTAAGTACTGATCAGTATGTGTTGGTTTGTGGTAAACACCAACAATCAAATTGCAACTATTCCCCAATCCTCTGTGAACAGTACACATGGCCATTGAAACTCTGGTTAATGCTGACAGCAATTTGTGTATGCAACTGATTGTTGGTTTCCTATTCAGCCCAATATAGTGTAGCTGTTAAGTAGCAGGAGGATTGCCATGACTTTTACATTGGGGAAGCCAAACAGACACTGACCAAGAGGATGGCACAACACAGGAGAGCGAACACGTCAGACCAGGACTCCACAGTCTACACCATCTACAGGCCAGTGGCCACTCTTTCAAGGATGAGGATGTGCGGGTCCGCGGTGGTGTAGCGGTCTAAGCATCGGCTTTGTGTCGATGCAGTTGCCCACTGGGGACTGGGGTTCACGCCCCGGTTTCGTCAGATCCGACTATGGCCGGACTTGATGAAGCAGCAATCATTGGCAAACGCTGTCTTCGGGAGGGGGGCGGAGCCGGCTTGTGTTCGTCAAGTGAATGCGTCTCTGTGTGTGTCGGAAGAAACAGTGGTTCGGCCTGGAGTCGCCTTGTCACGAAAGTGGGGAGGCGTCTCCTTCGAGACTGCCGGCCGGAGAGATGCAGTTGGCGAATGCATGCAGTATGAGGGTGGGTGTTTGAATTAAAATAGGGATCGATTGGCCACTAAATTGGGAGAAAAAAGGGAAAAATCAGAAATAAATTTTTAAAAAAAGGATGAGGATGTGCACTTCCTTGATAGGGAGGAACACTGGTTTGAACAGGGAGTCAAATAGGCCATCTATGTGAAGAGGGAACGACCATCCCTGAACCGAGGAGGGAGTCTAAGAGTACATCTGTCACCATCTTACAATGCTGTGATTGCAACTGTTCCCTGATCCTCTGTGAATAGTACACATGAACACTGTAACTCTAGTTAATGGTCGAAATTGATCATTGGTTGCGGTCGTTATGCCACTGTATTGTTTATAAGGGTAGGATACCTGCAGGCAGCTGAGACTGAAGAAGTCGCTTAGATGAGTGATGAAACGTTTCTCCAAATAAACGTTGTGTCCAGATGAACTGAGTCAACTATCTTGGATTTCCTTACCTGGATTATTGGGCATGCATCAAGACATTGGTCTAAACTACATGTATTTTATCATTGTCAGCTGTTTACCTCCAGTAGGCCAACAGCGATGGACATGGCCACGCCCAGCGAGCGGAGGGGTCTCTTCCCCTGGGTCACAGGCCAGGGGTCTCTCTGGAGCTCCCCCAACAGGTCAGTCAGGTTCATGTCGATCTTCTGCACTGGCTGAAGGAACCTGTGGAACCAGATCTATCAGAGCTACACATTCAACACAAACTTCATATACCAATACTGAATATAATGATATAGTCCCCAACTCCTAAACTGTGCAAAAAAGGGGAAATTATCACACTTTTAATTGGGGTAGGTCTGACCTGTTCTGACGTGAAACTACGTCTAAATTTCAGAGAACTAAGTTTCTTTAAGAAACGTGAATTCTGAAACCACTTATCAAATCCTAAAAGCAGAGGTTCAGATGTGTTCACAAGACCTGGGAAAAGCAAAAAAATCATCCGCCAGGACCTGCTGGTCTTATGTCTTCATCAACACAGTAGGACCTGCTGGTCTTATGTCTTCATCAGCACAGCAGGACCTGCTGGTCTTATGTCTTCATCAACACAGCAGGACCTGCTGGTCTTATGTCTTCATCAACACAGCAGGACCTGCTGGTCTTATGTCTTCATCAACACAGCAGGACCTGCTGGTCTTATGTCTTCATCAACACAGCAGGACCTGCTGGTCTTATGTCTTCATCAACACAGCAGGACCTGCTGGTCTTATGTCTTCATCAACACAGCAGGACCTGCTGGTCTTATGTCTTCATCAACACAGCAGGACCTGCTGGTCTTATGTCTTCATCAACACAGCAGGACCTGCTGGTCTTACACTACCGTTCAAAAGTTTGGGATCACATTGAAATGTCCATATTTTTGAAGGAAAAGCACTGTACTTTTCAATGAAGATAACTTTAAACTAGTCTTAACTTTAAAGAAATACACTCTATACATTGCTAATGTGGTAAATGACTATTCTAGCTGCAAATGTCTGGTTTTTGGTGCAATATCTACATAGGTGTATAGAGGCCCATTTCAAGCAACTATCACTCCAGTGTTCTAATGGTACAATGTGTTTGCTCATTGGCTCAGAAGGCCAATTGAGGATTAGAAAACCCTTGTGCAATCATGTTCACACATCTGAAAACAGTTTAGCTCGTTACAGAAGCTACAAAACTGACCTTCCTTTGAGCAGATTGAGTTTCTGGAGCATCACATTTGTGGGGTCAATTAAACGCTCAAAATGGCCAGAAAAAGAGAACTTTCATCTGAAACTCGACAGTCTATTCTTGTTCTTAGAAATGAAGGCTATTCCATGCGAGAAATTGCTAAGAAATTGAAGATTTCCTACACCGGTGTGTACTACTCCCTTCAGAGGACAGCACAAACAGGCTCTAACCAGAGTAGAAAAAGAAGTGGGAGGCCGCGTTGCACAACTGAGCAAGAAGATAAGTACATTAGAGTCTCTAGTTTGAGAAACAGACGCCTCACAGGTCCCCAACTGGCATCTTCATTAAATAGTACCCGCAAAACACCAGTGTCAACATCTACAGTGAAGAGGCGGCTGCGGGATTCTGGGCTTCAGGGCAGAGTGGCAAAGAAAAAGCCATATCTGAGACTGACCAATAAAAGAAAAAGATTAAGATGGGCAAAAGAACACAGACATTGGACAGAGGAAGACTGGAAAAAAGTGTTGTGGACGGATGAATCCAAGTTTGAGGTGTTTGGATCACAAAGAAGAACGTTTGTGAGACGCAGAACAAATTAAAAGATGCTGGAAGAATGCCTGACGCCATCTGTTAAGCATGGTGGAGGTAATGTGATGGTCTGGGGTTGCTTTGGTGCTGGTAAGGTGGGAGATTTGTACAGGGTAAAAGGGATTCTGAATAAGGAAGGCTATCACTCCATTTTGCAACGCCATGCCATACCCAGTGGACAGCGCTTGATTGGAGCCAATTTCATCCTACAACAGGACAATGACCCTAAACACACCTCCAAATTGTGCAAGAACTATTTAGAGCAGAAGCAGGCAGCTGGTATTCTATCGGTAATGGAGTGGCCAGCGCAGTCACCAGAACTGAACCCCATTGAGCTGTTGTGGGAGCAGCTTGACCGTATGGTACGCAAGAAGTGCCCATCCAACCAATCCAACTTGTGGGAGCTGCTTCTGGAAGCGTGGGGTGCAATTTCTCCAGATTACCTCAACAAATTAACAGCTAGAATGCCAAAGGTCTGCAATGCTGTAATTGCTGCAAATGGAGGATTCTTTGACGAAAGCAAAGTTTGATGTAAAAAAAATCTTATTTCAAATACAAATCATTATTTCTAACCTTGTCAATGTCTTGACTCTATTTTCTATTCATTTCACAACATATGGTGGTGAATAAGTGTGACTTTTCATGGAAAACACAAAATTGTTTGGGTGATCCCAAACTTTTGAACGGTAGTGTATGTCTTCATCAACACAGCAGGACCTGCTGGTCTTATGTCTTCATCAACACAGCAGGACCTGCTGGTCTTATGTCTTCATCAACACAGCAGGACCTGCTGGTCTTGTGGCTTCATCAGCACAGCAGGACCTGCTGGTCTTATGTCTTCATCAACACAGCAGGACCTGCTGGTCTTGTGTCTTCATCAACACAGCAGGAGTAACATTCACTCTCAGCTGCTGAGTCTTCATTTATAAAAAAAAAAACAAAAAAAAAACAAAAAACAAAAACATGGTTGATAGCTTGCTATTTAGAGAATATTTGCTTAGATAATTGGATTTATATTTATATTTGTGTTACTTTCTTTAAAATGGAAGGACAACTTTTTATTTTATTTCTTCCCAAAAATAGCTTATTGTGTCATTGTGGACATTGCCCTGGCTGTAAAATGAATCTGCATGTGTACTGGTGCGTCCTCACCAGATTCGATGTATCTAAACCTTCATGCTCTGATGACCAAAATAAAATAAAATAATGATAATAATAACAACTTATTTATAGAGCACTTTTAACAGCACTTTGTAACAATGATTTACAAAGAAATAAAACCAGACAAGGCAAAAATAAGAGTAAGACCAAATATGTCTACTACTACTACTACTACTTTCAGCTGTTCCCGTTAGGGGGCGCCACAGCGAATCATCCGTCTCAATCTCTTCCTGTCTTCTGTGTCTTCCTCTGTCACACCAGCCACCTGCATGTCTTCCCTCACCACATCCATAAACCTCCTCTTTGGCCTTCCTCTTCTCCTATTCCCTGGCAGCTCCATATTCAGCATCCTTCTCCCAGTATACCCAGCATCTCTCCTCCACACATGTCCACACCATCTCAAGCTTGTCTCTCTAGCTTTGTCTCCAAACCGTCCAACCTGAGCTGTCCCTCTAATATACTTGTTCCTAATCCTGTCCTTCTTCATCACTCCCAGTGAAAATCTTATCATCTTCACCTCTGCCACCTCCAGCTCCACCTCCTGTCTTTTCATCAGTGCCACTGTCTCCAAACCATATAACATAGCTGGTCTCACCACCATCTTGTAAACCTTCCCTTTAACTCTTGCTGGTACCCTTCTGTCACACATCACTCCTGACACTCTTCTCCACCCACTCCACCCTGCCTGCACTCTCTTCTTCACCTCTCTACTACACTCCCTGTTACTTTGGACAGTTGACCCAAAGTACACTGCTCAAAAAAATAAAGGGAACACATAAGCAATGCAATGTAGCGCCAAGTCAATCACACTTTTGAGATATCAACCTGTCCAGTTAGGAAGCAACACTGATTTGTGAATCAATTTCGCCTGTTGGCAAATTGTCTAATTTCCACCTGGTGGAAATTAGACAATTTGCAAGACAACCCCTATAAAAGGAATGGATTTGCAGGTGGTGGCCACAGACCATTTGCCTGTCCTCATCTTTTCTGGCCGATCTTTGGTTAGTTTTTCATTTTGCTAGTGCCCTCACCACTAGAGGGGGCATGAGGCGGTATCTGCAACCTACAGAAGTTGTTCAGGTAGTGCAGCTCATCCAGGATGGCACATCAATGCGTGCTGTGGCAAGAAGATTTGATGTGTCTCCCAGCACGGTGTCCAGAGCATGGAGGAGGTACCAGGAGACAGGCCAGTACACCAGGAGACGTGGAGGGGGCCGCAGGAGGACAACAACCCCGCAGCAGGACCGCTATCTGGTCCTTTGTGCAAGGAGGAACAGGAGGAGCACTGCCGGAGCCCTACAAAACGACCTTCAACAGGCCACTAATGTGCAGGTTTCTGCTCAAACAGTGAGAAACAGAATGCATGAGGATGGTATGAGGGCCCCACGTCCACAATTGGGGCCTGTGCTCACAGCCCAACACCGTGCAGCCCGATTGACCTTTGCCAGAGAACATCTTGGTTGGCAGATTCGCCATTGGCGCCCTGTGCTCTTCACAGATGAGAGCAGGTTCACACTGAACACATGTGACAGACGTGAGAGAGTCTGGAGACGCTGTGGAGAACGTTCTGCTGCCTGCAACATCCTCCAGCATGACCGGTTTGGCGGTGGGTCAGTGATGGTCTGGGGAGGCATATCCTTGGAGGGCCGCACAGACCTCTACGTGCTAGCCAGAGGTACCATGACTGCCATTAGGTCCCGGGATGAGATCCTCAGACCCATTGTCAGACCATATGCTGGTGCAGTGGGCCCTGGGTTCCTGCTCATGCATGACAATGCTCGTCCTCATGTGGCCAGAGTGTGTCAGCGGTTCCTGTATGTCGAGGGCATTGATGCTATGGACTGGCCTGCACGTTCCCCAGACCTGAATCCAATCGAGCACCTCTGGGACATCATGTCTCGTACCATCCGCCAACGCGATGTCGCACCACAGACTGTCCAGGAGTTGACCGATGCCCTGATCCAGGTCTGGGAGGAGATCCCTCAGGAGACCATCCGTCGTCTCATCAGGAGCATGCCCAGACGTTGTAGGGAGTGCATACAGGCACGTGGAGGCCACACACACTACTGAGCCTCATTTTGAATCGTCTTGAAGAATTTCCACAGAAGTTGGATCAGCCTATGTTCTCATTTTCCACTTTGATTTTGAGTATGATTCTGAATCCAGACCTTAATGGGCTAATGATTTTGATTTCCATTGATCATTCTTAGGTTATTTTGCTCTAAACACATTCCTCTGTCTAATAAATAAAGATTTTCAGCTGAAATATTTCATTCATCGAGGTCTATATTGTGTTTTTAGGTGTTCCCTTTATTTTTTTGAGCAGTATATTTAAACCCATATGCCTTCGTCACCTCCACTCCTTGCATCCTGACCATTCCAGTCCTCCCTCTCATTCACGCATAGGTATTCTGTCTTGCTCCTGCTGACTTTCATTCCTCTTCTCTTGTCCATCAACCTGTCCATCACCATTGAAACAAGAAAGGGCTCAGAGCCGATCCTTGATGTAATCCCACCTCCACCTTGAACCCATCTGTCATTCCAACCACACACCTCACCACTGTCACACTGCCCTCATACATATCCTGCACCACTCCTACATACTTCTCTGCCACTCCCGACTTCCTCATACAATACCACACCTCCTCTCTCGGCACCCTGTCGTATGCTTTCTCTAAATCTACAAGACACAATGTAACTCCTTCTGGCCTTCTCTATACTTCTCCATCAACATTCTCAAGGCAAACATCGCATCTGTGGTGGTGTTTGCTTTGAGAATGTTGATTGATAAGTATAGAGAAGGCCAGAAAGAGTTAGACCAAATAAGTAAGAGTAAAAATAAAAACAGTATAAATAAAAATAAATTTCAAACATTTGTAAAAGATTTCATAAAAAGACAAATTTTAAGATGAGATTTAAAGAAGCTAGAGGCTTGGTTTGTCTTAGTTCAACAGGAAGTGAGGTCCATAGTGTGGGGGCTCTAACAGCAAAAGCTCGAGCACCCTTTGTAACAAACCCAGACCTGGGAATAACCAGCAGGGCTCCATCTGCAGACCTTCGCGGTAGAGAGGTTATATACCAGGTCAATAAACTGGAAATGTATGTAGGAACAAGACCATTTAAGGCCTTAATGGTCGAGAGGGCATATACCAGGTCAGTAAATCACAAAAGTGTGTAGGAGCAAGACCATTTAAGGTCTTAAAAGTGAGCAATAAAATGTTCTTGTCATCAAGATGGCACCACAGACGGTAGCCTCAGTTCTGCACACTCTTGTACTTTTTCTGTTTGTTTATTTGTTTAGTTTCTAGCATCCACTCACTGATCACATACAGCAGGGAAGAACTTTTAAGACTCCAACTGTCCACTGGACAAACTGAACACACTTTTCTACTGACTTTAATTGAACATTTTAATGAACATCTTGCCGAGGTCTTGATTGGTTCTGTGCGGACTATGATGAAGACACCGAAGGGGTAAGCAAGCCGGAGCGCTCATTAAACTGTCACAGCAGGGATTTAGAACCGCGTTCCCGTCAATCCACCTGGTGAATTTCTGCTCTCTGGCCAAAATGATGGACGAACTCCTACTCATGAATGGAAAAAACTCAAAACTTCTCCAGATCTGTCCCCATGTTTCACTGAAACCTGGCTTAGTGAGCTCATACCAGACAGAACACTTCATCTGCCGCAGTTCGAACTCCTCCAGGTGGACTGTGATACAGAGCTATCAGGAAAAGTACAGGGTGGCGGCATATGCTTCAACATAAATGAAGGTTGGTGTACGGATGTCACAGTTTTGAAGAAATCATGCAGCCCTCACTTATACACCTTTTTCATTGACTGTAAACCATTCTATTCACCGTGGGAATGTTCCAGACCTGTGTGAAAGAGGTGATAAAACTCCTGGCTGGTCAAATTACAAACATGGAGCACAAATATCCAGACTCCCTACCAGTGTTCGAAATTCCCCACGGCATCCATGGCAGTTGACGTGGAAGCCCTCCCGTTTAGCATTAATGCCCTTGTAAAAAGCACTAGTTGTAAAGGCAACGTTGCCGCTGTGCCCTTCATAGCAGTTTTTTTCCTCATTGTAACCGGTTTCAAGCCAATTTTCTGCTGTCTGTCTGTCTGTGCGAAAGTGCCCCCATGTTCCTCCCATTTCATTTATGTCACTCGCAACCCCTGACCCTGTGCACTCATTTATGATTGCCCAGCGCCACTGCTGGGTTGGCAAGCGGTGGTGTAGGGTGTAACGCATGGTCTAATGTTACGTTAGCTAGCTAGCTAAGCAGCTCTAACAGGGGAGTTCGAAGATAAGTTACATGCATAACGTTACCATATTCCGATCGATCATAACAGGTGAATATCTTAGGTCCATATTCTGGTACTTAAGCCTATATTCCAAATAAACTGATTACATGCTCTGGATAAACTCAGCCTCCGCAAATATTCCTGTATAACGTTACCTCCTCCGCATGTGTTTTCCCACTGTAATTCCCTTGCCTTAATGCTTTTGTTATGTCTCCAACTGCTGTATGCTGCTAGCTAGCTAACCAAACTAGCAACTTATTGAGAAGTATTTAAAACACAACAGACAGTTGCAAATACCACATAGCTACTATAATATGTTGTGTTTAAACAAATTGGTAAGAATAATTGGCCATGTTTTTGTTTATTTTGCTGTAAGTTCATATCTTTCTGTTAACCAATTTAGCTAGCTATATCGCTATGTTGGCTAGCTAGCAAGAATTCATCATGCCCAATGTCAATATGGCACCACTCTCCGTATCGGGAGGAAAAGAAATCCACATCCTTATAATAATTGAAATGTAGTCTGCCAGCATTAATAACAATCAGCAAAGCTCCATTTGTCAACCAATGACCATATGACCGTTACATTTACATGATTCAATCTGAACACTACCTATTAATATAGGAATATTGGTGTGCATTAAACATATTCAATAATTTCAAGTTGGAATAAAAAAAACAGGCGCAGAAAGCGCACATGAGTGAAGCCCAGAAGCGCATAGCCGAGCTAGAGGAATGGCAGGCGGACTCGACAGAACTGCTGATGGACATGTCGACCCAAACGCGCCAGATGCAAGAAAAAATAATGGACCTGGAAGGGAGGTCAAGGAGGAACAATATTCGAATCTTTGGTGTACCAGAGGAGACGGAGGGAGGCTCCATTACCCAGTACGTGGAACAACTCTTGAACACTCAACTTGACTTAGAAGAAGGGACCAATCTCCAGATACAAAGAGCTCACAGAGCCCTCGCTCAGAAACCCCCTCCGACAGCTCCCCCCAGGTCAATAGTGGGGAACTTTCAACAGTTTGATATAAAAGAAATGATTCTCAAGAAAGCATGGAAAAAGAATAAGATAGAGATAGGGGACAAACGTATTTACTTTGATCACGATTACGCAGCTGAAGTGGTCCGGAAAAGAAAATCATATTTGGGCATTAAGAAAGTGCTCAAGGGTAAAGGAATTCGTTTCCAGACACCCCTCGCCAAAATAAGGATCCACTGGAACAACGGAACGAAGACATACGACAATGCCAGGGAAGCCGCGATGGACATGAAGACGAGAGGCTGCGACATGGAGATACCAGACGATGACACGGCAACCACGGCCACAGAGCAGGTGGAGGCGACTGGGACGCGAGCAGGGTGGCAACGAGTCCAAGGCGTGAAAGGAGGACGTGAAGCTGCACAGCGAGCAAAAGAGAAGCTCCGGGCCTATCGGAGAAAGTAGGATTGGTATCGTTCTGACTGAGTTGAGCTCCATTACAAAAGGCTTTTTCATCACATGCCACGGAGAGAGGTAGGCTATACGGTTGCCAAACGTTGGACATGCCTAGACAAGGCTGTAGGCTTATCCCATGTGATGGGCAAAATGTCAAGTCTAGAGTGGGGCCCTTTCTGAAAAGGATTTCCCCTTCACCTACCAACGGGGACTCGGGGTGGTTAGGCCCCTTTAGTTGGAAGTTATTTTTGTTGTTGATTAATGTGTTTTATATTTGTAGTTTTTTTGTCTGGAGCTCTGTGGGAATATATGGAAAAAGAGTATCAAGATGTCTAGATGGTTCACACTACTAAAATGATGTCGCTGAATGTTAATGGTCTAAATATGTTAAAGAAGAGGGAAAAGGTTATGATTAAGCTAAAAAAGGAGGATGTACAAATCATATTCCTCCAAGAGACCCATTTAACACAGATAGAGCATGGGAAACTTAAGAAATATGGGTACAGACATTCATATTATAGCTCCTACAAGGAAGGGCGCAGGAGAGGTGTTGCAATTTTAATATCAAACAAAACTCAATTCGATTATGATAGGGAGATGGGAGACAAGGAGGGGAGATATATTATAGTGAAGGGGAGGTTAGAGAACAAACCAGTGACATTGGTAAATATATACGCCCCTCCTGAAAGTGATAAAAGATTTTTTAAATCTTTGTTTGATGAGATAGCAAACGAGTCAGAGGGGGTCTTAATTTGTGGGGGAGATTTGAATGTCGTGTCGAATCACAAAATGGATATGACCAGTATCAAAAGGACTAAAACACAGGTCACTCGATTTGTAAATATATCACTGGAAGAGATGGGGATGGATGATGTGTGGAGACAATTCCACCCTCAGGAAAAAGACTATACACATTACTCAGCTGTACATAAAGTTCATTCAAGGATAGACTATTTCCTTATGAGCAAAGACGATATTTACAGAGTAAAGGAGTGTGGGATTGGAGGGGCGGATATCTCAGATCACAATCCAGTACATTTAGAAATTAATTTGAATTGTAGAAAGCGAAATACGGTTTGGAGGTTTAATGTGGGTCTACTGAATAGTGAGCAGAGTAAGATTATGTTAAAGGCGGATATTCGAACATATCTAGAAGAAAACAGCAATGGGGAAGTAGACCCAACGATATTTTGGGATGCCATGAAGGCGGTCATCAGGGGAAAGTTAATAGCGCATTCAGCATTGATCAAAAAGGCAAGATCAGTTATATCCAGAAAGAATACGGACAGGTTAAGAGAAATGGAGAGGGAATACCAGACTGCGGGAAACCCCGTGGTGTTGGAGCAAATCAAATCGGCTAAGTCAGACATTAATAAAGAACTGTTAGATGAAGTTGAGAAAGAAAGCTTGTTTCTCAAACAAAGATATTATGAAACAGGCCCGTGCGCAACTAAACTGTTGGCAAAACGTATTCGCCAACAGCAAGCAGTTGGCCATATACATAAGATCAGAGACCCCCATTCAAATGAGTTAATGAATATACCAGAAAGCATAGAGGACATATTTTTGGGATATTATAAAGAGCTATATTCACAACCCACACCTGCATCCGAAGCGGAAATTAATACCTTTCTGAATTCATTAGATTTACCCTCAATTGGCCGGCTCCAAAATGACAAATTAACAGCTGACATCAAGATGGAAGAGGTGATAGATGCAATAAATTCTTTGAAAAACAATAGAAGCCCGGGCAGCGATGGATACCCTGCAGAATGGTACAACGTGTTTAGGGAAGAGCTGGCACCGATACTTCTGAGATCCTTCAATTGGACACTTCACAATAATAAGATAACACCATCATGGTCAGAGGCAATAATCACAGTCATTCCAAAACCGGAAAAGAATAAAGAATATTGTGGGAGCTACAGACCTATTTCATTATTAAATGTAGATTATAAAATATATATGACAATTATCTCCAAAAGGTTAAACTCATTCATAGGTGATTTGATAGATGAAGATCAAACAGGACTCATGAGAGAAAGACAAACGCATGATAATATCAGAAGGACATGGCATATTGTTGATCAAGCGAGTAAGAGAAAACAAGCTACGCTATTAGTAAGTTTAGATGCAGAAAAAGCATTCGATCGGGTGTCTTGGAATTTTTTGTATGCAGTATTGGAACGACTAGGGTTCAGCAATAAGTCAATACAGTGCATTAAAACATTATATCAACAACCTAATGCTCGGATTAAAATAAACGGGAGTTTAACGAACAAGTTCAGTTTGCAGAGGTCGACAAGACAAGGATGCTGTTTGTCTCCGACACTGTTCGCGTTATTCATTGAGCCTTTAGCGGAGGCCATTCGCCAAAATGAAGGAATTAATGGAGTGACAGTGAATGGCCCTGTCCACAAGGTGGGGCTATTTGCTGATGATGTCATAGCCTATCTTGAGCAACCACATACATCACTCCCTCAACTAATGAAGCTACTAGAACTATATGGTCATTTATCTGGATATAAAATTAACATCTCAAAAACACAGGTGCTAGTTCTCAATTATACTCCAACCACAGAATTCAAGGGAAAATTTGACTTTAATTGGAATCTAAACAAAATCAAATATTTGGGAATTTACATTACCAAGGAATTGTCTAAATTACATGAAGCAAATTAGGGCAAGATCAACGATGTGATGCAAAAGGATATTGATAGATGGTCCACTCTGCCACTTGACTTCAGCTCAAGAATTGAGACAGTTAGAATGAATATTCTACCAAGGCTTCTTTACCTATTCCAATCGTTGCCTGTAGAGGTGACTCAAGCTCAATTTGATAGGTGGGATAGGACAATATCTAGATTTATTTGGGGAGGGAAGAAGCCCAGAGTAAGGTATGAAACTCTCCAACTCTCAAAGGAAAAGGGAGGTAAGGGTTTACCAAATCTAAAAGGAATATTTCAAAGCTGCCCAGCTGAGATATGCTGTTGACTGGTGTAGGCAAGATTACATGGCCAAGTGGAAAGTCATGGAAAGGGAATATGGTGGGTACCCTATCCAGAATATTTTAGGGGATAAAGAAGTATACAAGAAAACAAAAACCCACATGGATTCAGTCACATTATTTACACTGGAGTTATGGTTTAAATTGATTAAAATCAACAAATTACAAGATGAGATACAGTTATTGAGATGGGTAGCATATGATAGAGACTTTACTCCAGCGAGGCATGATACAGTTTTTAAACTGTGGGTTAACTGGGGAATCACAGCATGGTGCACTCTAGAGGAAAAAGGGGAGATGGAGAGTTTTCAGGGTATGAAAGACAAGTTTGATTTGGAGAACCATGACTTCTTTAGATATTTACAATTAAGGGATTATTACAACAAACGTATCAGGAGAGGACCCTCCATGGAGGTGAACAGTGTGATTCAAATTATAATCAACGCATATAAAGGGAGAAAATCTAGGAATATATCTGTACTATATCAAGCTCTCACAACTAATAAACACTCAACTACATATATAAAAGAAAAATGGGAATTAGAATTTGGCACAGAAATTACAGAGGAGGACTGGCAGAATATGTGGAAAGTCCATCAATCCTCCACTAGTTTGCGGATATGGAGGGAATTCTCCTGGAAAAATCTGATACGTTTTTTTATTACACCAAAAATCAAAAATAGATACTCCAGCACCAAACTGTCATGCTGGAGGAAATGTGGAACAGAGGATGTAGACCACTCGCATATATTTTGGAAATGTAATAAGCTAGCGATGTTTTGGGAGATGGTTCATGATGTAATACAAAAGGTACTTGGAT
The DNA here is from genome assembly GCF_029633865.1 of Lampris incognitus. NCBI lineage: Eukaryota > Metazoa > Chordata > Actinopteri > Lampriformes > Lampridae > Lampris > Lampris incognitus. Next base: position 1,453,776 of record NC_079226.1, read on the forward strand.
ATGACTTCCCTAAGAGCTATATGACCCTCTATTTCTGTAATTTTAAAAACGACGATATAGGGTCAAGTGATAGATGTTTGGTTAAGATACTGCTGATTTTGGTGTCGATGCAGTTGCCCACTGGGGACTGGGGTTCGCGCCCCGGTCTCGTCAGATCCGACTATGGCCGGACTCGATGAAGCAGCAATCATTGGCAACGCTGTCTTCGGGAGGGGGGCGGAGTCGGCTTGTGTTCGTCATATGAATGCGTCTCTGTGTGTGTCAGAAAAACAGTGGTTCGGCTTGGATTCGCCTTGTCACGAAAGTGGGGAGGCGCTTTCCTTCGAGACTGCCGGCCGGAGAGATGCAGTTGGCGAACGCATGCAATACGAGGGTGGGTGTTTGAATTAAAATAGGGATCAATTGGCCACTAAATTGGGAGAAAAAAGGGGAAAAAATCAGAAATAAATAAAAAAAAAAGAAAAAGATACTGCTGATTGCGGCTAAGAAGGCAATCACAAGAAAATGGTGCCAGGTGGACGCCCCCACACAAGGACAATGGATGGAAATAGTGGAAGACATTCATACAATGGAAAAACTGACTCATCGATTGAGACTTACAGTACCTCGGATGGAAGACCAGTGGAAGAAATGGACATGGTTTAAGGAGCAAACACGCGACAACATAATTCATGACAACACTTAAGACTGGAAAGTTAGACCCACAGGAAGCTCATGTAGTTCATTTTTTTGTGTGTTTTTTTGTTTGTTTGTTTTGAGTTGCCCTGTTGGGCTTGTGTGCAAGTAAATGTAGATAATTCAATGTTTACTTCTGAATACGGATGCCATGTTTGTATTGACCTAAAAACTTCAATAAAAACTAAAGTGATAAAAAAAAATGGATATGGCTGGGCTGGATGGTTTGTTGTATTTTAGACCTAGTTAGAGTTGACTTCTGATCCCTTTAATATGTTTCAGTCAGAATAAAGTAAATCAGCCTGACCAGCCAGCAGGACAGGGAGTGGCCTCACTCCAGCCAGCAGGACAGGGAGTGGCCTCAATTAAGAAACTTCTGAAATCAATCTTGTTATATTTTCTTGTGGTATTTATTTGCTCAATGGCGTTGTGAGCTTGGATTTCTCAGTTGCCTTTGGTGCCCTGGCTATTTGCCCTGGTGCCCTGGTAAAATTAGGCATCATCCAAGGCAAAGCTGCCTTGCCCTAAAAATAACCAATTTCGAACCCTGCTCCCAACTCATTATCCTTGGGGATTTTAACAGAGCAAACCTCAGCCACAAACTGCTAAAAAATACAGACAGCATGTTAAATGTCCCACCAGACAAAAACACTCTGGATCATTGATACACAATATTAAAGGACACATATCACTCTTTCCCCCGTACAGCCCTGGGCCTCTCTGATCACTGTCTGATTCATCTTATCCCAACCTGCAGGCAGAAACTAAAACCTGTAAACCCTGTGGCTAAAACTGTGAGGAAATGGACCAATGAGTCAAAACTGGAGCTCCAGGCCTGCCTCGACTGCACTGACTGGAGTGTTTCTGAGGCTACATCTACAGACCTGGACGAACTTACTGACACTGTGACATCTTACATCAGCTTGTGTGAGGACATGTGTGCTCATCATCAAAACCTTCTGTACCTTCAACAACAATAAGCCCTGGTTCTCAGCTAAACTCAGGCAGCTTCCTCAGGCCAAAGAGGAAGCCTACAGGGGTGGAGATAGGATCTGCTACAACAAAGTCAGAAATACACTCACAAAGGAGATCAGAGTGGTAAAAAGGTGCTACTCTGAAAAGCTGAAAAACAGGTTTTCTGCCAATGACCCAGCATCAGTCTGGAGAGGGTTGAAAGACATTACCAACTACAGGAGACCATCCTCCCACACTGCAGGAAACCATCATCTGGCTGATGACCTACATGGGTTTTACTGCAGGTTTGAAAAGCAAACTTTCACACCCCTCACCCTCTCCAGCCACAACACACAACCAACTGCACTCCCTGCCAGCCCCTCTCCCCTCCCCACCGAACCCCCACCCGCACTCAGGATTTGTGTTGAGGATGTGCACCAGCTCTTGCAGAAACCGAAGACCAGGAAGGCACTGGGCCTGGATGGCGTGTCACCCTGCTGTCTGAAAGTCTGTGCTGACCAGCTGGGCCCCATTTTCACACTGATCTTCAACAGATCACAGGAGTTGTGTGAAGTCCCCCCCTGCTTTAAGAGCTCCACTATCATCCTGGTCCCCAAGAAACTCTCATATCACAGGATTAAATGACTACCAATCCATTGCCCTAATGTCTGTGGTCATGAAATCCTTCGAGAGACTGGTGTTGACCCACCTGAAGGAAATCACAGGCCCCCTGCTCTACTACCTGCAGTCTGCCTACTGAGCAAACAGGTCAGTAGAGGATGCAGTCAACATGGGTTTGCACTACATCTTCCAACACCTCGACTCCCCAGGGACATATGCAAGGGTCCTGTTTGTGGACTTCAGCTCAGTGTTCAACACCATCGTCGCAGATATCCTCCACTCCAAACTCACCCGGCTCACTGTACCAGCCCCCATCTGCTAGCGGATTAAAAACTTCCTGACAGACAGGAGGCAGCTGGTGAGGCTGGGGAAAATCACATCCAGCACCCGGACAATCAGTACTGGCACCCCCACCCCCACCCCCAGGGATGTGTGCGCTCCCCTCTGCTCTTCTTCCTCTACACAAATGACTACACCTCAAGTAACCCATCTGTTAAACTCCTGACATTTGCAGACAACACAACCATCATTGGTCTTATCCGGGATGGTGACGAGTCTGCATACAGACGGAAGGTTGATCAGCTGGCCCTCTGGTGCGGCCATAACAACCTGGAGCTGAACACGCTCAAAACAGTGGAGATGATAGAGGAGCCCCCCCAACACTGCACCCCTCACCATACTCAACAGCACAGTGTCTGCGGTGAAAACCGACAGATTTCTGGGTTCCACAATCTCCCAGGATCTAAGGTGGCATCCAACATAGACACAATCATCAAAAAGGTCCAGCAGAGGATGTACTTTCTCCATCAGCTCAAGAAGTTCAACCTGCCTCAGGAACTGTTGATTCAGTTCTACACTGCAATAACCCAGTCTGTCCTCTGCACATCCATCACTGCCTGGTTTGGATCGGCCACCAAACAGGACAGGGACAGACTACAACACACAGTTAAGTCTGCAGAGAAAATCATTGGTGCCAACCTGCCCTCTATTCAGGACTTAAACACTTCCAGAGTCAGGCAACAGGCAGGCAACATCACTGCAGACCCATTACGCCCTGGTCACAAGCTGTTCCAACTCCTCCCTCTGGTAGGCGCTACAGAGCACTGTACCCTAAAACAACCAGATATAAAAAGTTTCTTTCTGCAGGCTGTCATTCAAATGAACGCTTAACACTGTCAATAAATCCAACCATGTCGTATATACATGTTGTATATAATGTACTGTACATTGTACGTATACACTCTGTCTGGTACACTCTGTCATGTACATCTACCTCAGGCATATATATATATATAATATATATATATGTAAAAAAAACTTTGTTAAAAGAAACACTCAACAGTAGGGAAAGTGCTCAACAAATATGGAGTAAAATAATCCAGTAAGTCAAGTAAATTCTTTATGAGACAGTACAAGCCTGTTGCTTATGGCATGAGGTAGGGCTGCATGATATTAGGAAAACATGTGATATGCAATAATGTTGTTGAATATTGCGGTGACAATATGACTCGCGATAAATAAACAAATATTGAAGTAAACAGTTTTAATGTCTTTCTGCTTTAGGTTTGCTGCTAACACAGAGCCCAGACAGTGAACAGCCTGTGCACACTGAATAAACACATGAAATGCAGTATTTCTATTCCAACAACATGGTTTTATTGAAAAAAATGCACCTGGCTAAAGCCGCTATATTGACAATGAACAAATACCACCAAATGGTTGCATGGCAACACAGTTTCTTCATCACTTTAACAGAACATCTAGACATATTTAAATATAGCAGCTACTAGGAGTTTATATTATACATGATTACATCACAGCCTCCATTTAAAACTGATGTCCTACCAGTTTTGAAGAGTGAGTAACTAATGTTAGAATTTTATTTTTTACATTTGGATGGATGGACATTATATTTTGTTACTGAGGCAAGTGACACTACCTCCTTTTTTCCAGAAGGGGGAACCAAAGTCAACACAAACTGCACGGCACGTGTATATACCATTTATCGCAGCTCAAGCAGTCTTTTGCGATACGTATATTGCGCATGTTGAAACCGCGATGAAGGTAAATTTTCGACATATTGTGCAGCCCTAGCATGAAACAGGCTTGTACTGTCTCATAAAGAATTTACTTGACTCACTGGATTATCTACTCATATATTTTCATAATGTGTGTGTGTGTGTGGTGTTAGTGTAGATAGCGGGACCGAAAACTAAAGCATTCATAATCCTAATTCTTTTTGGAGGTGGTGGGCATTGTCTCAGAGAGTAAGGGAAAAATCCCAGACAATTAAAATTACGCATAATTATGCATAAATATGCAAAATAAGAATTTTTCTAAAAATGGCTAAAAACCACTTTTCTCGGCATTTCAGATGATTCTGAGCATTTGGGGGGAGGGAGTTGGAGTGTGGGGGTTGTAAACCACTTTTCTCGGCATTTCAGATGATTCTGAGCATCTTTGATTTTTTTCACCTATATGAAAAAAAATTTCTGGGACTTAGAAATGTTTTGGAGTTATGCAAAATATATGAATTTTTGCAAAAATGCACTTATGATCCTAATTTGTTTTGGAGGTGGTAGGTATTGTTCCAGAGAGGACCAGAAAAATAGCAGAAAATTAAAATATAAATATGCATAATTATGCAAAATATTCATTTTCTAAAAATGGCTAAAAACCACTTTTCTTGGCATTTCAGATGATTCTGAGCATTTGGGGGGTGGGAGTTGGAGTGGGGGGGGTTTTAGGGGCAGGGGGAAGGCGGTTAGCTGGCATGATGAAGAGGAGGGAGATTTAGACAGGTGGATAACCAAACCGCTACATTGTAGCGGGGTTCTTCTAGTAGTATATATATATATATATATATATATATATATACACTACCGTTCAAAAGTTTGGGATCACCCAAACAATTTCGTGTTTTCCATGAAAAGTCACACTTATTCACCACCATATGTTGTGAAATGAATAGAAAATAGAGTCAAGACATTGACAAGGTTAGAAATAATGATTTTTATTTGAAATAAGATTTTTTTTACATCAAACTTTGCTTTCGTTAAAGAACCCTCCATTTGCAGCAATTACAGCATTGCAGACCTTTGGCATTCTAGCTGTTAATTTGTTGAGGTAATCTGGAGAAATTGCACCCCACGCTTCCAGAAGCAGCTCCCACAAGTTGGATTGGTTGGATGGGCACTTCTTTGAGCAGATTGAGTTTCTGGAGCATCACATTTGTGGGGTCAATTAAACGCTCAAAATGGCCAGAAAAAGAGAACTTTCATCTGAAACTCGACAGTCTATTCTTGTTCTTAGAAATGAAGGCTATTCCATGCGAGAAATTGCTAAGAAATTGAAGATTTCCTACACCGGTGTGTACTACTCCCTTCAGAGGACAGCACAAACAGGCTCTAACCAGAGTAGAAAAAGAAGTGGGAGGCCACGTTGCACAACTGAGCAAGAAGATAAGTACATTAGAGTCTCTAGTTTGAGAAACAGACGCCTCACAGGTCCCCAACTGGCATCTTCATTAAATAGTACCTGTTAGAGCCTGTTTGTGCTGTCCTCTGAAGGGAGTAGTACACACCGGTGTAGGAAATCTTCAATTTCTTAGCAATTTCTCGCATGGAATAGCCTTCATTTCTAAGAACAAGAATAGACTGTCGAGTTTCAGATGAAAGTTCTCTTTTTCTGGCCATTTTGAGCGTTTAATTGACCCCACAAATGTGATGCTCCAGAAACTCAATCTGCTCAAAGAAGTGCCCATCCAACCAATCCAACTTGTGGGAGCTGCTTCTGGAAGCGTGGGGTGCAATTTCTCCAGATTACCTCAACAAATTAACAGCTAGAATGCCAAAGGTCTGCAATGCTGTAATTGCTGCAAATGGAGGATTCTTTAACGAAAGCAAAGTTTGATGTAAAAAAAATCTTATTTCAAATACAAATCATTATTTCTAACCTTGTCAATGTCTTGACTCTATTTTCTATTCATTTCACAACATATGGTGGTGAATAAGTGTGACTTTTCATGGAAAACACGAAATTGTTTGGGTGATCCCAAACTTTTGAACGGTAGTGTATATATATATATATATATATATACACTCACCGGCCACTTTATTAGGCACACCTGTCCAACTGCTCGTTAACGCAAATTTCTAATCAGCCAATCACATGGCAGCAACTCAATGCATTTAGGCATGTAGACATGGTCAAGATGATCTGCTGCAGTTCAAACCGAGCATCAGAATGGGGAAGAAAGGTGATTTAAGTGACTTTGAACGTGGCATGGTTGTTGGTGCCAGACGGGCTGGTCTGAGTATTTCACAAACTGCTGATCTACTGGGATTTTCACCACAACCATCTCTAGGGTTTACAGAGAATGGTCCGAAAAAGAGAAAATATCCAGTGAGCGGCAGTTCTGTGGGCGAAAATGTCTTGTTGATGCCAGAGGTCAGAGGAGAATGGCCAGACTGGTTCGAGCTGACAGAAAGGCAACAGTAACTCAAATAACCACTCATTACAACCGAGGTATGCAGAAGAGCATCTCTGAACGCACAACACGTCGAACCTTGAGGCAGATGGGCTACAGCAGCAGAAGACCACACCGGGTGCCACTCCTGTCAGCTAAGAACAGGAAACTGAGGCTACAATTCACACAGGCTCACCAAAATTGGACAATAGAAGATTGGAAAAACGTTGCCTGGTCTGATGAGTCTCGATTTCTGCTGCAACATTCAGATGGTAGGTTCAGAATTTGGCGTCAACAACATGAACGCATGGATCCATCCTGCCTTGTATCAACGGTTCAGGCTGGTGGTGGTGGTGTAATGATGTGGGGGATATTTTCTTGGCACACTTTGGGCCCCTTAGTACCAATTGAGCATCGTGTCAACGCCACAGCCTACCTGAGTATTGTTGCTGACCATGTCCATCCCTTTATGACCACAGTGTTCCCATCTTCTGATGGCTACTTCCAGCAGGATAACGCGCCATTTCATAAAGCTCGAATCATCTCAGACTGGTTTCTTGAACATGACAATGAGTTCACTGTACTCAAATGGCCTCCACAGTCACCAGATCTCAATCCAATAGAGCACCTTTGGGATGTGGTGGAACGGAAGATTCGCATCATGGATGTGCAGCCGACAAATCTGCAGCAACTGCGTGATGCTATCATGTCAATATGGACCAAACTCTCTGAGGAATGTTTCCAGTACCTTGTTGAATCTATGCCACGAAGGATTAACGCAGTTCTGAAGGCAAAAGGGGGTCCAACCCGGTACTAGCAAGGTGTACCTAATAAAGTGGCCAGTGAGTGTATATATATATATATATATACACACACACTTTTTTTGGGGGGGGGATTTTGTTCCCCCTTTTTCTCTCCAATTGTACTTGGCCAATTACCCCACTCTTCCGAGCCGTCCCGGTCTCTGCTCCACCCCCTCCGCCGATCCGGGGAGGGCTACCGACTACCACATGCCTCCTCCGACACATGTGGAGTCACCAGCTGCTTCTTTTCACCTGACAGTGAAGAGTTTTGCTAGGGAGATGTAGCGCGTGGGAGGGTCACACAATTCTCCCCAGTCCCCCCCCCCCCCCGAACAGGTGCCCTGACCGACTAGAGGAGGCTCTAGTGCAGCAACCAGGACACACCCACATCCGGCTTCCCTCTCGCAGACACAGCCAATAGTGTCTGTAGGGACGCCCAACCAAGCCAGAGTTAAAGCAGGGGATTCAAACCAGCGATCTCCGCATTGGTAGGCAATGGAATAGACCGCTATGCCACCTGGACACCCAACCTCAGACATATATGCAAGTAACCTGCTAACATTTATTTCTGCATCGCTGATATATTCTCTGCACCACTGCACTTTATCACCTCTTATTTCACCTGTATAAGCCAGTCCTTGTATACATATCTGAAGATTGTTGTGTTGTAGTGTTGTTATTCTATGTTAAGTACACTGAGGGAGCCACGAAACTGGAGTCAAATTCCATGAATGTGCAAACCTACTTACATGGCCAATAAACATGATTCTGATTAAAATCAATTCGAAATATAACAGGGAGCCAGTGTAGGGAGGCAAGCACAGGAGTGATATGGTCATGCCTCTTTGTCCTGGTAATGACTTGAGCAGTGCCATTTTTTTCCAACTGCAGATGGTGGAGGGAGACCTTGCTGATACCAGAGTAAAGTGCGTTGCATTAGTCAAGCCAAGTATAGACAAAAGCGTGTACAACTTTTTGCAGATCGGCAATTGATAAAAATGACCTAATTTTGGAATTTTCCTTGAGCTGGAGAAAGCATGACTAAACAAGTTTGATTGGTTTATCAAAACCGAGGTTAGCATCAAATATTACCCCAAGATTTCTAGCAGCCTGCTTAAGACTACTTGACAGACCACCAAGATTAGTACCAAAAGGGCTGGTGGAATTTGGGGGACAGAACAAAATGACCTCAAGCTTATCGTTATTACATTTGAGAAAATTTTCTGACATCAAGGATTTAATGTCAGAGAGGCAAGTTGTGAGATTTGCTAGAGCGGCAGGATCTGTGGATTTTAGTGGCATGTTTGAGTGTCACTAGCATAAAAATGGTTGAGCACATCGTGATTTGAATGACCTGGCAAAGGGGCAAACAGAAGGGGGCCAAGAACTGAGCCTTGAGGGACACCACAACTCAAGTGAGTCATCGAGGAAGCAGAGTTACCCAGAACAACAGAAAAAAGTTCTCCTGGAGAAGTAAGAGCGTAATAAACTAAGAGTTGAGCCCTTGACGCCAAACCAAGTCTCTAAGTGATGTAAGAGTATACTGTGATCGACTGTGTGAAAGGCAGCACTTAAGTCTAAAATAACTAAAATCGAGCAGTCACCTCTGCCTGCAGTCAGCAGTAGGTCATTGGTTACCTTAACTAGAGCTGTCTCGGTACTATGAAGTGCTCTAAAACCAGACTGGAAACTATTAAATACGCTATTAGTGTTCATAAAAGAAATCAATAGAGATTAAATTATTCTCTCCAGAACCTTAGATAGAAAAGACAATTTGGAGCTTGGTCTGTAGTTACTTAATGACAGGGGATCTAAATTGGGTTTCTTCAGAAATGGGTGAACAATGGCATGCTTAAAACTGTTTGGAAAAGAACCAGAGGCCAGAGAATTATTAAGAATTTGCAGAATAACAGGGCTAACCGTTGAAAATACCTCCTTGAGCAGCTTAGTGGGAATGATGTCTAAGATGCAGGAGGAGGAGTTCATATTGGAGACTGTACTCGCTAACATTGAAATTGTAATTGGTTGAAACTGGGTAAAAGAGGCAGAATTAACATGGGGAATGGAACAAATGCAATAGCCTGGCTGGATTTAGGACCTGGTATTCTCCACCTTATTTACAAAATGAGTGAGAAATGTTTCGGGGGTCCGCGGTGGTGTAGCGGTCTAAGTATCGGCTTTGTGTCGATGCAGTTGCCTACTGGGGACCGGGGTTCGCGCCTCAGTCTCGTCAGATCCGACTATGGCCAGACTCAATGAAGCAGCAATAATTGGCAACGCTGTCTTCGGGAGGGGGGGCAGAGTCAGCTTGTTTTCATCACATGAATGCGTCTCTGGGTGTGTCGGAAAAAGCAGTGGTTTGGCCTGGAGTCACCTTGTCACGAAAGTGGCGAGGCGTCTCCTTTGAGACTGCCGACCGGAGAGATGCAGTTGGCGAACACATGCAGTACAAGGGTGGGTGTTGGAACTAAAATAGGGATCGATTGGCCACAAAATTGGGAGGAAAAAAAGGGAAAAATCAGAAAAACATTTATCAAAAACAAAAAAACAAATGTTTCAGAGAACTCAACATCAGGTTCAAAAAGAGAAGTGGAGGGACCATAAATAACAGAATCAATTATCAAAATGAAGGGCTGTGTGCAAATTTATTTAGATTGACATTCAGAAGTCTATGCCCATTTTCCTGTGTGATTGGCTAGGTGTGTATAGGTGTGAAAATAGGCGGAGCTTTGAATCCTGTTCTGTTAATTCTTTACATAGCTACTTCTGCCGCAGTGTTAACTATTCATCACTAAACATGAATGGCTTTGAGGAAAAATTTAGTGTTCACTTTTTTTCCTTGACTCAGACAACAAAGGGCACCTCACACCATATGACCTGCCTACTTAGCCAGAGACTTTCCTCTGTCTGTGTGTGTGTGGGTGTGTGTGTGTGTGTGTGTGTGTGTACCTGTTACATAAAGGTTGTTGGGTTGTTTGTCCTCTTCCACCCTGTGAGGCTGTAGGTTTGGTCAGACCCAACATCTCCTGCACATGCACACAGAGTTATGTCTTGATGCTTGCTCAATAATCCAGGTAAAAAAGTCAAAGAAGGTTGAATCACTTCATCTGGATACAACATTTATTACAGATATGTTTCATCACTCAACTAAGGGACCTCTTCAGTCGAAACTGACTGTAGGTAATCCTACCCCTTATAAACAAGACAGTACAATACAGTTGCATAACAACCGAAACCAACGACCAGTTTCATGTGCAAATATGGGTGTGACCATTAACTAGAGATTCAAAGGCCATGTGAACTATTCCCAGAGGATTTGGAAATTTTTTCAATTACAGCATTGTAAAATGGCGACAGATGTACTCTTATGGGCGTAAGAGTACATCTAAAAAAAATTAACCAGTCAAAACAACATAACAAAGCCAGCTGAATTGAAGGTCAATGACACAATCCTACAGAGCCCAGTTAATGTGGCACAGGCCCTCAATCAATACTTTGTTGAGTCAGTAACTACCATAGCCCAAAGTTTCACAGTTCAACAAAGCAATACATGTACTATCGGTACTAGTGAGCAAGCACTAGCATTAAGACCACTGTCTGAGACAGAGGTAGCAAACATAATCGCATCTCTCAAGTCTTCAAGGGCTAAGGATATCTATGGTATGGACACACTCATGCTGAAAGAGATCAACTCCTTAATAGCTAACCCACAAACACATATCATTAATACCTCATTGGGTCAAGCGAGGTTTCCCAACTCATGGAAGTCTGCGGTTGTAACCCCTATACTCAAAGGCGGTGACCCTCATCTGACCACTAACTACAGGCCCATCAGTATTTCATCCTCAGTATCAAAGGTTTTTGAAAAACTAGCTGCTGAACAAATCACTGACCATCTCAACAATAGCTCCTTCCCACTGCACCCAATGCAATTTGGATTCAGGGCTAATCACTCAACAGAAACGGCTACATGCTATTTCATAGAAAAAGTTAAGGTGTCAATGGACAAAGGCAAGGCTGTAGGGGCCGTGTTCCCTGACCTACAGAAAGCATTCAATACCATTAATCGTAACATCCTACTGCATCAACTACTCAATTTCAATCTTTCCACAGAATTTGCCAACCTTACCAGATCCTACCCCTCATCTCGCTCCCAGCTTGTCAAAATCGATAATTATACAACTAATTCTCTAGATCTATCAACTGGTGTCCCACAGGGCTCTATACTGGATCCAATCCTATTCAGCATGTACAATAATGATCTACCTTCTGTGTGTGGAAAATGTGACATCTTAATGTATGCTGATGATAGTTATTTTTTCTCATGGTAAAACTACAGAGGAGGTTGCAATCAAGTTAACAAATGTTATGTTGAAGGTCACATCCTGGCTTAACCAATGTTGTCTGCAATTGAATGTGCCGAAAACAGTTTGTATGTTTTTCTCAAAAGGCAACAGCATAAATGTAGAGCAAGATATTCTTACCCAGGGAGAGAGACTACAAGTTGTCTCAGAATACAAATAATTAGGAGTACACATAGATTCAAACCTCGGCTTCAAAACCCACATAAAAAGGGTCTGCAATAAAGTAAAGTTTAGTTTGGCAAATTTCAGGTTTACTCGAGACTTCTTATCAACTGAGGCAGAAGATATACTTCCATTCAATGACTGTTTCCTACATCACCTATTGTCTGATAAGCTGGTCTAACACACACTCTGCAACATTAAAACCACTGGAATCATTATACAAACAAGCACTCAAAACCTTAGACAAGAAGCCATTCACTTTTCATCATTGCCATATTCTAAAAAAGTATAATCTACTTAGTTGGGAAAACCTCATCAAATACAAAAATGTCTTACTAGTTTATAAGATCATGCATGGTTTAGCTCTTCCTCCTCTGTCCAGCTTCAACTTCAAATCTATCACAAACACAGCTACTATAGGTGCAGCTTGAGGGGACAGCACAATCCCACTCAGGAGAACTGCATTTAGTCAGGCTGTCTCCTCCTTTAGAGCATCACATCAATGGACTCAGTACCACAATCAGTTAAGAGTCCCCATCCTATTATTCATTTAAATGAAATGTCAAGAAATGGCTTATTAAGAACCAACAATGTCATGACTGATGCTATTCACACACACCTTTAACATGGTGTTTAACTGTATTGTACATTAGCTGTGATTCTAGGATGCCTAACAACATCAGGCAAAGGGACTACTGATGGAAACTAGCCTATTAGCTAACTTGGATAGATTACATTTGTTTTGAATGTTGATTAATGTACACTGTCCCTTCCCAAATAAACGTTTTAAATCTGTCACCATCTTACAATGCTGTGATTGCAAACATTCCCAATCCTCTGTGAACAGTATACATGGCCATCATAACTCTAGTTAATGATCACCCATATTTGTATATGAAACTGGTCATTGGTTTGGGTCGTTAGGACACTGTATTGTTTATAAGGGTGGGGTACCTGCAGTCACTGTATTGTTTATAAGGGTGGGGGTACCTGCAGTCACTGTATTGTTTATAAGGGTGGGGATACCTGCAGTCACTGTATTGTTTATAAGGGTGGGGGTACCTGCAGTCACTGTATTGTTTATAAGGGTGGGGGTACCTGCAGCCAGGTGAGACTGAAGAGGTCACTTAGATGATGATAAAACGTGTCTCTCTCCATAAACATGTTCAGACGAACTGATTCAACTTTCTGTGATTTCCTGAAAGTTTCATTATTATAATACCTGCAAAAACTGCTTCTAAGTGATACCAGGAATATGCAGACTACATCTTTAAAATTATGTTAGATTGCTACACAAGCAACTGAAGCAGTAATGTGTGAACTTTAAAAGTGTAAACTGGAATAGAAGAAACAAAGTTGAAAACAGAAAAAGGAACAAAGAAAAAAAACAAAGAAAATTGAAGAAGATATCAATCACTGATTGCTAAGAACAAAAACAAAAAAGTAAAGACAGAAAGAGAGTGAGGAAGAAACTACTGGTCCTACTGCACCACTGTGAGGAGAGTACAAAAGTGGAATTACAGCAGAAGTCCACCAGTGTACCTGGGCTGACCCCGACTAGCTGAGTGTTCAGATCCTCGTTCAGCAGCATCCCCACAGCATGTCAGTGTTGATATGTAGTGTCTTAACTAACTACCCTACAGCGTAGCCTGAGACAGCATGCACATGAGCCAAGTCTTTCTGAGAAGTCTATATTTCAGTGAAAAAGAGCAGTAGAGGACTGACATGAAGAAAATTAGACTATTCCAGTCGACACAGCAGGGGAGACTCTTCAGGAGCAGTCATTCATGTAGAGGGGAGTGATATCCTGACGGGGAGTCAAGTTTCAGCACGCACCTGGTCTGTGTTACTAACCCGCTGTGTAGCGTGACTAGCGGCATCAATGACACTGACTAACTTAACATTATTGTCAATCTATATGAACAAAGGTAAAGCCAGGGCTCGAATTGAGGTGGGGGTCTGGGGGGGGGGGTCTGGACCTCCCATAACGAACAAGGGACCTCCCATAAGAAAGGAAAAATTAAGCTTGGGGGGTCCCCCATAGTATTATGGTTGTAATAAGAATAATGACAATAAATTATCAATTATTTTTGGGGCATATTGTAGCGGTTCTTATTTGGCATGTAGCCATAAATCTGTGAACCATGCCTGTCTTTATGTTGCACCAGTACCTCTGTTCTGCCTGCGTGGTCACAGTCAGATCGGGCTCTCTGGACTGCAAATGCTGACCAATCATAATCCTTCTAGGCAGCACAGTCACGTCACGAGTGGGTACACATACAGCCATCTGCTCTGTCTCCCGCTCCACAATTACAGGTAACGACTAAAGTTAGCTACCAAAACATGTGAATTGTGAAAGAAGCTCCGGTAAATAGTTTAAGTATTGATATCACATATTGTAAAAATAATTATTTCTCCCCGATATTGCTGCAACGTTAACTACGAATGAACAGAGTTGTGATCTTAGTCAATGTTTTTATTTTTTGCTCTAAACTAGCTAGTTAATGTTATCTAGCTAGCTGATACTGTTTTGACGTTGGCTATAACGTTATGCTCATGTTACTTGCCAGAGAGTGTTCAGGAACTTCCAGAACCGTGTTAGCTGGCTAGCTAATGCTGCTAGTGTCGTGTGTGCCTAACATTATCATAGACATTGTATTTACTAATGATACAAGAAGTAATCGAGAAACTAATGATCTATTGCAGCTAGCCAGCTGTGCATTTGTGTGATCAGAAACTAGAGGTATCTATCGATAATGTTAGCTAGCTAGTTAACTAGCCAGGTAGCTACTAGCTAGACAATATTATTGACCATGGTTACAGCCACACCATATTCCGATTAATGTATTATTCTGGTTAAGGCCATATTCTGAATAAGCTGTTTACTTGCGCTGTGAAAGAAGGATATTCTTGTAACTTATACATGCTTACTAGAATATTCCGACTATGCTTTCAAAAAAACGTCATGTTCCCGCTTTTTTTTCCAACATAGATGGGCATAAAATGCAATGATAGTGTTATCATGTCAAAAGACCTTTCAAAAGACAGCACCATTTTAGTTTTTTAACACCCCCCCCCCAATCGCAAATAGGGGACCCCCTCCAATAACTGGTCACTCAATTCGAGCACTGGGTAAAGCTATAACCGTGTCTCAGTGCAGAGTGTGCGTGTTACTTCGTTTTAGGGATGCACAATACATCGAAAATTTACCTTCATCGCGATATCAACATGCACGATACACGTATTGCAAAAGACTGCTTGAACTGCGATAAATGGTACATGCATGTGCCAAGCATTCACACTCTGCATACTACTAGGACTTTGTTTTGACTTTGGTGCCCCCCTCTGGAAAAAAAAAGGCGGCAGTGTCACTTGGCCGATTCCGCCCCAGTAACAACAAAATATAATGTAAAAAATAAAATTCTAACATTAGTTACTCACGCTGCAAGACTGGTAGGACATCAGTTTTAAATGGAGACTGTGACGTAATCATGTGTAATATAACCTCCTAGTAGCTGCTATATTTAAATATGTCTAGATGTTGTGTTGACGTGATGAAGAAACTGTGTTGCCGTGCAAACAAGTTGGTGGTATGTGTTCATGTCAGTGTAGCGGCTGTAGCCAGGTGCGTGTTTTTCCAATAAAACCATGTTGTTGGAATGGAAATACTGCATTTCATGTGTTTATTCAGTGTGCACAGGCTGTTCCCTGTCTGGGCTCTGTGTTAGGAGCAAACCTAAAGCAGAAAGACATTAAAACTGTATACTTCAATATTTGTTTATTTATCGCGAGTCATATCGTCACCGCAATATTCAACAACGTTATGGCATATCGCATGTTTTCCTGATATCGTGCAGCCCTACTTCGTTTGTCTCAAAAACACTGATGGCGGTGTGGATCTTTCCTGTCAACCAGCTGATCCATAATGTGTAACGTGATCTATGCAGGAGTGCTGCTTAGGTTTTTTTATTGTCTGATGGATTTGGAAAGAGTATCTGGATATTCATTCAGAAAACGTGCGGAGTATCCTAAGCTTGAAAACAGGTATTCTGGACAGTCCCACCGTACACACAACAACCAATACCAAGTCTAGCTGAGTTAAATACTCAACCACGCTTTTCTCTATGGAAGAGGATTTGCAATAACACTGAATTATCTCCAAATTATAAAAGACATCCAACAGCTGATTGCAAGTATGAATGTATAAAGTAGGTGCTTTCAGCAAGCCCACTAATAATTAGTATTGTCTCTGTATGTGACAGCCACCATCAATGTTTTACCAAAAATAAAACATCCTATGATAGGTGCAAGAGAAGACTGACTCACAGTCTCTAATGTACATCATTATATATGCTCCTGTATCTGTTGGGTGTTGGAGCAGTGTTACCTGCTGGGTGTAACTGCAGCTGCTTGACTCTCATGACAATCCTACACTACAGTTAATAAGGAGACTATACACCAAATAACTAATAATAATAGTTAATAAGGAGAAGATATACCAAATAATTCTAATAATAACAGTTAATAAGGAGAATATATACCAAATACCTCTAATAATAACAGCTAATAAGGAGAATATATACCAAATAACTCTAATAATAACAGCTAATAAGGAGAATATACACCAAATAATAATAACAGTTAATAAGGAAAATATACACCAAATAACTCTAATAATAACAGAAATGAAGACCATTTTGTCATTTTGTCTACCTGCAGTTGCTTGGCACTCAGGTCTTTGGTTCCTCTGAAGACATAGCTCTTAGAGATTCCCTCACAGCCCAGCTCATGGACCTGCACCATGCGGCCGAAAGTGATGAGACCCACCAGAGCAGTAGGGGGCAGCAGAGACAATGACATCTGCAGAGACTCTTTCAAGGCCTGTAGGTCCTCATCCTCCATGCAGGTATCAACCACATAAAGGAAAACTAGGGGCATCTGGGGCCCCCTCTGGATGAGGAAGAATAACAAGAAATGAGTAAACAAGAAGAGACAGACAGTCAAAAAGAACAAAGAGAGAAAAAGAGACTTTTAAAAAGGCAGAAAAAAGACACACAAATAGAGACACAACAAACCAGAAAGCCAGACTGAAGATGGAGGCATAAAGGAAAGCAGACAGAATGACAGGGAGATAGACACATCTGGGGATCCTTGCAGGTACTAAATTTAACTTTCTAGTGAGGAATCCATACTAGTGCCTGGCTGTAGTTAGAGCCGGTTTAGGGCGAGGGCTAGGCTGTATTGGAGGCTAGCTTAGCTTAGCCAAGCTTTAAGAAGCCAGGTCAGCAGTTCTCATTTTCAGTCCTCAGGGAGGCCCCTGTGCTGCTTGTCTTCTATTCCACTAGCTATTTCAGTTATTTAACCAGAGCTGGGAGTAGATAGGAGTTTTTAGGCCAGACACAAAAGGTGAACATGTTAAACCTGAACCTGGCAAAACAGAGAGCCAGCCAGAATACTTGGGTTCACTGAGTACCTGATGTGAGACTACAGTCCTAAGCTTCAGAGGAGGCCAGGCAGTCTCTCATTACCTGGACCACGTATTCAATAGTGGAGAACTGAGGCAGCAGCTCCGCCGGCTGGTTGACTTCTGAGATCCCCGCGTAAGTGGGAGGGAACTGGAACACAGTATGAAAAGAAAATCTGTCAGCCCATCCTACTGGTTTTACCTGCTGTTTACTGGTGTTCACCTGCTCTCAATTCTTTGTAAGAAATCAAGACTAATATGACATTTGCTGTTTCCACTTATCTCACTAATTTGGGTCAACTCCATTTTCATTGACAACATCACACTTTACCAGACACTTATCAAAAGACACTTACAGAGAAGTAGCGATCAGCAGATAGGTTTGTGTGTTACCAACTGGCATCTTAGAACAATAAAGAGTAATCTTATCATAGCCGAGAGTACGTCATGTTAAGAGCACCTTATCTCGTCAATATGAGGCGACTAGAAGAATCTTCACACAAAAAGATTTTCATGGACACATATCAGTACAACAACATATAATCGCCACGAGAACATATGATGTCAAGTGCAGGCAGCAGAGAGAAACAAGAGCAGACACTAGTGAGAAACAAGAACAGACACTGGTGAGAAACAAGAGCAGACACTGGTGAGAAACAAGAGCAGAAACTGGTGAGAAACAAGAGCAGACACTAGTGAGAAACAAGAGCAGAAACTGGTGAGAAACAAGAGTAGAAACTGGTGAGAAACAAGAGTAGAAACTGGTGAGAAACAAGAGTAGACACTACTGAGAAACAAGAGTAGACACTAGTGAGAAACAAGAGCAGAAACTGGTGAGAAACAAGAGTAGACACTAGTGAGAAACAAGAGTAGACACTAGTGAGAAACAAGAGTAGAAACTGGTGAGAAACAAGAGTAGAAACTGGTGAGAAACAAGAGTAGACACTAGTGTGAAACAAGAGTAGACACTAGTGAGAAACAAGAGTAGAAACTGGTGAGAAACAAGAGTAGAAACTGGTGAGAAACAAGAGTAGAAACTGGTGAGAAACAAGAGTAGACACTAGTGAGAAACAAGAGTAGAAACTGGTGAGAAACAAGAGCAGAAACTGGTGAGAAACAAGAGTAGACACTAGTGAGAAACAAGAGTAGAAACTGGTGAGAAACAAGAGTAGAAACTGGTGAGAAACAAGAGTAGATACTAGTGAGAAACAAGAGTAGAAACTGGTGAGAAACAAGAGCAGACACTAGTGAGAAACAAGAGCAGACACTAGTGAGAAACAAGAGTAGAAACTGGTGAGAAACAAGAGTAGAAACTGGTGAGAAACAAGAGCAGACACTAGTGAGAAACAAGAGTAGAAACTGGTGAGAAACAAGAGTAGAAACTGGTGAGAAACAAGAGTAGACACTAGTGAGATACAAGAGCAGACACCAGTGAGAAACAAGAGTAGAAACCGGTGAGAAACAAGAGTAGAAACTGGTGAGAAACAAGAGTAGACACTAGTGAGAAACAAGAGCAGACACTAGTGAGAAACAAGAGTAGAAACTGGTGAGAAACAAGAG
Organism: Lampris incognitus; assembly: GCF_029633865.1. NCBI lineage: Eukaryota > Metazoa > Chordata > Actinopteri > Lampriformes > Lampridae > Lampris > Lampris incognitus. The sequence continues at coordinate 1,472,847 of NC_079226.1, forward strand.
CAGAAACTGGTGTGAAACAAGAGTAGACACTAGTGAGAAACAAGAGCAGACACCAGTGAGAAACAAGAGTAGAAACTGGTGAGAAACAAGAGTAGAAACTGGTGAGAAACAAGAGTAGACACTAGTGAGAAACAAGAGTAGACACTGGTGTGAAACAAGAGTAGACACTAGTGAGAAACAAGAGTAGAAACTGGTGAGAAACAAGAGTAGAAACTGGTGAGAAACAAGAGTAGAAACTGGTGAGAAACAAGAGTAGACACTAGTGAGAAACAAGAGTAGAAACTGGTAAGAAACAAGAGCAGACACTAGTGAGAAACAAGAGTAGAAACTGGTGAGAAACAAGAGTAGAAACTGGTGAGAAACAAGAGTAGACACTAGTGAGAAACAAGAGCAGACACTGGTGAGAAACAAGAGTAGAAACTGGTGAGAAACAAGAGTAGACACTAGTGAGAAACAAGAGTAGAAACTGGTGAGAAACAAGAGTAGAAACTGGTGAGAAACAAGAGTAGACACTAGTGAGAAACAAGAGTAGAAACTGGTGAGAAACAAGAGTAGAAACTGGTGAGAAACAAGAGTAGAAACTGGTGAGAAACAAGAGTAGACACTAGTGTGAAACAAGAGTAGACACTAGTGAGAAACAAGAGTAGAAACTGGTGAGAAACAAGAGTAGAAACTGGTGAGAAACAAGAGTAGAAACTGGTGAGAAACAAGAGTAGACACTAGTGAGAAACAAGAGTAGAAACTGGTGAGAAACAAGAGCAGAAACTGGTGAGAAACAAGAGTAGACACTAGTGAGAAACAAGAGTAGACACTAGTGAGAAACAAGAGTAGAAACTGGTGAGAAACAAGAGTAGAAACTGGTGAGAAACAAGAGTAGATACTAGTGAGAAACAAGAGTAGAAACTGGTGAGAAACAAGAGCAGACACTAGTGAGAAACAAGAGCAGACACTAGTGAGAAACAAGAGTAGAAACTGGTGAGAAACAAGAGTAGAAACTGGTGAGAAACAAGAGCAGACACTAGTGAGAAACAAGAGTAGAAACTGGTGAGAAACAAGAGTAGAAACTGGTGAGAAACAAGAGTAGACACTAGTGAGATACAAGAGCAGACACCAGTGAGAAACAAGAGTAGAAACCGGTGAGAAACAAGAGTAGAAACTGGTGAGAAACAAGAGTAGACACTAGTGAGAAACAAGAGCAGACACTAGTGAGAAACAAGAGTAGAAACTGGTGAGAAACAAGAGCAGAAACTGGTGTGAAACAAGAGTAGACACTAGTGAGAAACAAGAGCAGACACCAGTGAGAAACAAGAGTAGAAACTGGTGAGAAACAAGAGTAGAAACTGGTGAGAAACAAGAGTAGACACTAGTGAGAAACAAGAGTAGACACTGGTGTGAAACAAGAGTAGACACTAGTGAGAAACAAGAGTAGAAACTGGTGAGAAACAAGAGTAGAAACTGGTGAGAAACAAGAGTAGAAACTGGTGAGAAACAAGAGTAGACACTAGTGAGAAACAAGAGTAGAAACTGGTAAGAAACAAGAGCAGACACTAGTGAGAAACAAGAGTAGAAACTGGTGAGAAACAAGAGTAGAAACTGGTGAGAAACAAGAGTAGACACTAGTGAGAAACAAGAGCAGACACTGGTGAGAAACAAGAGTAGAAACTGGTGAGAAACAAGAGTAGACACTAGTGAGAAACAAGAGTAGAAACTGGTGAGAAACAAGAGTAGAAACTGGTGAGAAACAAGAGTAGACACTAGTGAGAAACAAGAGTAGAAACTGGTGAGAAACAAGAGCAGACACTAGTGAGAAACAAGAGTAGAAACTGGTGAGAAACAAGAGTAGACACTAGTGAGAAACAAGAGTAGACACTAGTGAGAAACAAGAGCAGACACTAGTGAGAAACAAGAGTAGACACTAGTGAGAAACAAGAGTAGAAACTGGTGAGAAACAAGAGTAGAAACTGGTGAGAAACAAGAGTAGACACTAGTGAGAAACAAGAGTAGAAACTGGTGAGAAACAAGAGTAGACACTAGTGAGAAACAAGAGTAGACACTAGTGAGAAACAAGAGCAGACACTAGTGAGAAACAAGAGTAGAAACTGGTGAGAAACAAGAGCAGAAACTGGTGAGAAACAAGAGTAGACACTAGTGAGAAACAAGAGTAGAAACTGGTGAGAAACAAGAGCAGAAACTGGTGAGAAACAAGAGTAGAAACTGGTGAGAAACAAGAGTAGAAACTGGTGAGAAACAAGAGCAGAAACTGGTGAGAAACAAGAGCAGAAACTGGTGAGAAACAAGAGTAGACACTAGTGAGAAACAAGAGTAGAAACTGGTGAGAAACAAGAGTAGACACTAGTGAGAAACAAGAGTAGAAACTGGTGAGAAACAAGAGTAGACACTAGTGAGAAACAAGAGTAGAAACTGGTGAGAAACAAGAGTAGACACTAGTGAGAAACAAGAGTAGAAACTGGTGAGAAACAAGAGTAGACACTAGTGAGAAACAAGAGCAGACACTAGTGAGAAACAAGAGTAGAAACTGGTGAGAAACAAGAGCAGACACTAGTGTGAACTAAGTCACATTACAAAAGTAGCAGCAGACCCCATTATTAGTACCAAGTAAGGATGGGTATTATTTTTACTACTTTTTTCTCCCCAATTGTACCTGGTCAATTACCCCACTCCTCCGAGCCGCCCCGGTCTCTGCTCCACCCCCTCTACTGATCCGGGGAGGGCTGCAGACTACCACATGCCTCCTCCCATACATGTGGAGTCACCAGCCGCTTCTTTTCACCTGACAATGAGGAGTTTCACCAGGGGGATATAGCGCGTGGGAGGATCACGCTATTCCCCCCAGTTCCCTCTCTCCCCTGAACAGGTGCCCCGACCTACCAGAGGAGGCGCTAGTGTAGCGACCAGGACACATACCCACAGCCGGTTTCCCACCCACAGTAAGAAGTGATTTATATTAACTGAAAAGCTAATATGTATCAAATCTTCATAAAGCTCTAATTGCTATACATGTATGAGGAACAGGAGCTTGATGTGGATCTGGTGTGAGTCTGGCTACCGAAGTCCATAATGGTTTCTGAGGGACTGCATAAAGGCCAACCCAGCCACATGGACGCACAAGTCGAAAGTGAGAGGATGCCTGAGGAGTGGAGAAGAAGCATACTGGTACCGATTTTCAAGAACAAGGGTGATGTGCAGAACTGTAACAACTACAGAGGTATAAAGTTGATCAGCCACAGCATGAAGACATGGGAAAGAGTAATAGAAGCTAGGTTAAGAGGAGAGGTGGTGATCAGCAGCAGCAGTATGGTTTCATGCCATGAAAGAGCACCACAGATGTGATGTTTGCTTTGAGAATGTTGATGGAGAAGTATAGAGAAGGTCAGGAGGAGTTACATTGTGTCTTTGTAGATTTAGAGAAAGCATACGACAGGGTGCCGAGAGAGGAGGTGTGGTATTGTATGAGGAAGTCAGGAGTTGCAGAGAAGTATGTAGGAGTGGTGCAGGACATGTATGAGGGAGGTGTGACAGTGGTGAGGTGTGCGGTTGGAATGACAGATGGGTTCAAGGTGGAGGTGGGATTACATCAAGGATCGGCTCTGAGCCCTATCTTGTTTGCAATGGTGATGGACAGGTTGACGGAGAAGATCAGGCAGGAGTCTCCATGGACTATGATGTTTGCAGATGACATTGTGATCTGTAGTGAGAGTAGGGAGCAGGTGGAGGAGAGCCTGGAGAGGTGGAGGTATGCACTGGAGAGAGGAGGAATGAAAGTCAGTAGGAGCAAGACAGAATACCTATGCGTGAATGAGAGGGAGGACAGTGGAATGGTGAGAATGCAAGGAGTAGAGGTGACGAGGTGATGGATCGGCAGAGGGGGTGGAGCAGAGACCGGGACAGCTCACAAGGGTGGGGTAATTGGCCAAGTACAATTGGGGAGAAATCAAAAAAAAAAAATCCTCACACCGACAGCGTCCGGCCTTGTGTCGGCACATGTCTAAGTGATGTGGCATGTCACAGTGAAGCAGGAGCAACAAAGGCCCTCCTGAGTTGTATTTTCCTACTGCGAGGCACTAAACAGTGCTGTTCATATCTGACATGGGTTGGCTGGCGTTCAGCACATGACACGAGCCATTTGACTGGACCATCTACTCTCTGTCGCGCTGGACATTTGGCTTTAATTGGTTTGACAATCACAGAGCACCAGTCTGTCTTTACTAGAGCTGACTAATCATTGAAATGTTTGTTTAAGAGTGCTGATTGGTTAATATTTTTGTTTATTAGAGCTGATTGGATGTTAATGCTTTATTCTTTTTAAGTTACAGCAGTTAAAGGTATGATCCTTATATTAAAAAGCTATGCAGTCAGTTATGCATAATTCAGTGTGTATACCTGGTTTCTCTGGTAGCAGAAGTTACAAGCCCACAGCTTGGCTCTGTAGTCCACTTGGCTGAGAGAGACAGACAGAGTGAGAGAGAGAATGAAAGAGACTGAGAAATGTGTGCAAAACAGTTAATACTCATCCTTCATCTCTCTCTTTTTCTCTCACCACAGTGGATTGAGGACTGCACGACAGGTGGCTCGGCTGCATAGAACTGGTTCATACTGAATGGGCGGCAGGTCAGGCCTCTCCTTCAGCGGGGTGAAAAGTGAGGCAACAGGGACCACCATGCGGGTCGCCTCCAGACGACTGGAGGGCCACACGTTCCAACTGAAACGCACACCGTCTCGTTCCTCATTCTGAGCAATGTACTCTGGGAAGGTTGTCATGGCAGCAGGGAGACGGGGTGGGACAGACAGAATAGCAGACTGGGGGGAAGAGAGACAGACAGTCATAAAACGACTGATCATAAGATTTCTTACCATAAGCAGTAAACACATTTTTCTACTTTGATCATTTTCATGAATCTGTTTGTCTGCACTACAGAATCAGAAGAATCAGAATCATTTTTTACTGGCCATGTAGGTTTGCACTACATGGAACTTGACTCCAGTTTCGAGCCAACCTACATTTGATTATTAAGGCTCATCAAAGTGATTAAATTGTCATTGAGGTACTTTACTTGATTTCATCACCAACTGGTCCTGACTATATGTGTTCTTGAACCAAATAGATGGACAGGATGATACAATATTTAGTTTTTCACCAAGTCTTCATCCCAACCCTATCCATTTGTTTCCTCATCAAAGAGCACCTCTGGCTTCCTTACAGAAGACTTATCATGAGGAGCAGTTTAATACGGAGACTGAAAAGCCCATAGAAGAAAATAAAAGCTGTCTTTAGAAATAATCTAACTTCTGTTAAGAGGGAAAAGGCAGATTAATCTCTCTCGGATGTGGTCCATCATACTGTAGCAGCTGTCAATCTAACCTTACTGGTTAAGATACTGGTCATCTTCCATCACCACGAGTTCATGAGAGGACTACTCACAGCTAGTTCATACAGGCCAACTAGCAGATAAATAGTACTTAGAGCTAGTTCACACTGTCCAACTAGCTGGTTAATAGTACTTACAGCTAGAACTAGCAGGTTAATAGTACTCACAGCTAGTTCACACTGTCCAGCTAGCAGGTTAATAGTACTCACAGCTAGTTCATACAGGTCAGCTAGCATGTTAATAGTAGTTAGAGCTAGAACTAGCTGGTTAATAGTACTCACAACTAGTTCATACAGTCCAACTAGCAGGTTAATACTACTTACAGTTAGAACTAGCTGGTTAATGGTACTCACCGCTAGTTCATACAGTCCAACTAGCAGGTTAATACTACTTACAGTTAGAACTAGTTGGTTAATGGTACTCACCGCTAGTTCATACAGTCCAACTAGCAGGTTAATACTACTTACAGTTAGAACTAGCTGGTTAATAGTACTCACCGCTAGTTCATACAGTCCAACTACCAGGTTAATAGTAGTTACAGCTGGAACTAGCAGGTTAGCAGTACCCACAGCTAGAACTAGCAGGTTAATAGTACCCACAGCTGGAACTAGCAGGTTAGCAGTACCCACAGCTAGAACTAGCAGGTTAATAGTACCCACAGCTAGAACTAGCAGGTTAATAGTACCCACATCTGGAACTAGCAGGTTAACAGTACCCACATCTGGAACTAGCAGGTTAATAGTACCCACAGCTAGAACTAGCAGGTTAATAGTACCCACATCTGGAACTAGCAGGTTAATAGTACCCACAGTTATAACTAGCAGGTTAATAGTACCCACATCTGGAACTAGCAGGTTAACAGTACCCACAGCTAGAACTAGCAGGTTAATAGTACCCACAGCTAGAACTAGCAGGTTAACAGTACCCAAAGCTGGAACTAGCAGGTTAATAGTACCCACATCTGGAACTAGCAGGTTAATAGTACCCACAGCTGGAACTAGCAGGTTAACAGTAACCACATCTGGAACTAGCATGTTAATAGTATCCACAGCTAGAACTAGCAGGTTAATAGTACCCACATCTGGAACTAGCAGGTTAACAGTACCCACATCTGGAACTAGCATGTTAATAGTATCCACAGCTGGAACTAGCAGGTTAGCAGCACCCACATCTGGAACTAGCAGCTTAATAGTACCCACATCTGGAACTAGCAGGTTAGCAGCATTTACAAATATCCACCGACTTCATAACATCCGTCACTCAATCAGCGAGCCACACGCTACCCCATGCTAACCTGGGCTAGCAAAGCTAGATTCCGACAGAACACCCATGAAGGACGTATTAATCATGGCAAATTAAGACTTGATCGCTGCCCACATTAAATGAAAGTGTTGCTTTAATCAAACCAAAGTCATTTTAATTCAAAGTCCTGTATTAGTTCAACGGCTCAGCCTGTTTGTCAAAAAAGACGCAGGCTTACTTACAGTGAACCCCAGCCTGCTAAACATGTAGTTAACTATGTTGAGAAGTTCCTGAAAATCACAGCTAACGCAGCATATAGCCTTCCCATACGTACATGTCACAGACTGATAACACAACCGATCACAAATGACACAATATTAAAAAGAATTCCCCTGATACTCACAGGACCTCTCCACAGCTCCTGACACGCAGCACAGCTGACACGCAGGAGGACGGCAGCGCGCATGCGCAGAACGATGCCACGTCAAGAGCAGCTCTGAGACAAAACACCACCTCAAAATGATGTCCAGACCAAACTCCTCGTCTTCGACTCCATGTTAAACTCCTCATGTGATACTCCATGTTAACCTTCTCATGTGATACTCCATGTTAAACTTCTCATCTGATACTCCATGTTAAACTTCTCATGTGATACTCCATGTTAAACTTCTCATCTGATACTCCATGTTAAACTTCTCATGTGATACTCCATGTTAACCTTCTCATCTGATACTCCATGTTAAACTTCTCATCTGATACTCCATGTTAAACTTCTCATGTGATACTCCATGTTAAACTTCTCATCTGATACTCCATGTTAAACTTCTCATCTGATACTCCATGTTAAACTTCTCATGTGATACTCCATGTTAAACTTCTCATCTGATACTCCATGTTAAACTTCTCATCTGATACTCCATGTTAAACTTCTCATCTGATACTCCATGTTAAACTTCTCATCTGATACTCCATGTTAAACTTCTCATGTGATACTCCATGTTAAACTTCTCATGTGATACTCCATGTTAAACTTCTCATGTGATACTCCATGTTAAACTTCTCATCTGATACTCCATGTTAAACTTCTCATGTGATACTCCATGTTAAACTTCTCATGTGATACTCCACATTAAACTTCTCATGTGATACTCCACGTTAACCTTCTCATGTGATACTCCACGTTAAACTTCTCATGTGATACTCCATGTTAACCTTCTCATCTGATACTCCATGTTAAACTTCTCATCTGATACTCCATGTTAAACTTCTCATGTGATACTCGATGTTAAACTCCTCATGTGATACTCCATGTTAAACTTCTCATGTGATACTCCATGTTAAACTTCTCATCTGATACTCCATGTTAAACTTCTCATGTGATACTCCATGTTAAACTTCTCATGTGATACTCCATGTTAAACTTCTCATCTGATACTGCATGTTAAACTTCTCATGTGATACTCCATGTTAAACTTCTCATGTGATACTCCATGTTAAACTTCTCATCTGATACTCCATGTTAAACTTCTCATCTGATAATCCATGTTAAACTCCTCATGTGATACTCCATGTTAAACTCCTCATCTGATACTCCATATTAAACTTCTCATCTGATACTCCATGTTAAACTTCTCATCTGATACTCCATGTTAAACTCCTCATCTGATACTCCATGTTAAACTTCTCATCTGATACTGCATGTTAAACTTCTCATGTGATACTCCATGTTAAACTTCTCATCTGATACTCCATGTTAAACTTCTCATGTGAGACTCCATGTTAAACTTCTCATCTGATACTCCATGTTAAACTTCTCATGTGATACTCCATGTTAAACTTCTCATCTGATACTCCATTTTAAACTTCTCATGTGATACTCCATGTTAAACTCCTCATGTGATACTCCATGTCAAACTTCTCATCTGATACTCCATTTTAAACTCCTCATGTGATACTCCATGTTAAACTTCTCATCTGATACTCCATGTTAAACTTCTCATCTGATACTTTCATTGTGCCTGCACATTGTTTTTAATGACAATAAAATTGAATTGAATTGAATTAATACTCCATGTTAAACTCCTCATCTTAGACTCCATGTTAAACTCCTCCTCGGATACTCCATGTTAAACTCCTCATCTTAGACTCCATGTTAAACTCCTCCTCTGATACTCCATGTTAAACTCCTCATCTTAGACTCCATGTTAAACTCCTCATCTGAGACTCCAAGTTAAACTCATCTGAGACTCCATGTTAAACTCCTCGTTAAACTTCTCATCTGATATTTCATTTCTTTAATATTTCATTTCATTTTTAACATGTGCCTGCACATTGTTTTTGACAATAAAATTGAATTATTACTCCATGTTAAACTCCTCATCTGATACTACATGTTAAACTTCTCATCTAATACTCCATGTTAAACTCCTCATCTGAGACTCCATGTTAAACTCCTCCTCTGAGACTCCATGTTAAACTCCTCATCTGAGACTCCATGTTAAACTCATCTGAGACTCCATGTTAAACTCATCTGATACTCCATGTTAAACTCATCTGAGACTCCATGTTAAACTCCTCATCTTAGACTCCATGTTAAACTCCTCATCTGAGACTCCAAGTTAAACTCATCTGAGACTCCATGTTAAACTCCTCGTTAAACTTCTCATCTGATATTTCATTTCTTTAATATTTCATTTCATTTTTAACATGTGCCTGCACATTGTTTTTGACAATAAAATTGAATTGAATTATTACTCCATGTTAAACTCCTCATCTGATACTACATGTTAAACTTCTCATCTAATACTCCATGTTAAACTCCTCATCTGAGACTCCATGTTAAACTCCTCCTCTGAGACTCATAGTTAAACTCATCTGAGTCTCCATGATAAACTCATCTGATACTCCATGTTAAACTCCTCATCTGAGACTCCATGTTAAACTCCTCATCTGATACTCCATATTAAACTCCTCATCTGAGACTCCATGTTAAACTCCTCATCTGAGACTCCATGTTAAATTCCTCATCTGACACTCCATGTTAAACTTCTCATCTGATACTCCACGTTAAACTTCTCATCTGAGACTCCATGTTAAACTCCTCATCTTAGACTCCATGTTAAACTCATCTGAGACTCCATGTTAAACTTCTCATCTGAGACTCATAGTTAAACTCATCTGAGTCTCCATGATAAACTCATCTGATACTCCATGTTAAACTCCTCATCTGAGACTCCATGTTAAACTCATCTGATACTCCATGTTAAACTCATCTGATACTCCATGTTAAACTCCTTATCTGAGACTCCATGTTAAACTCCTCCTGAGACTCCATGTTAAACTCATCTGAGACTCCATGTTAAACTCATCTCATACTCCATGTTAAACTTCTCGTGATATTTCATTTTATTAATATTTCATTTCATTTTTAACATGTGCCTGCACATTGTTTTTAATTACAATAAAATTGAATTGGATTGAATTAATACTCCATGTTAAACTCATCTTAGACTCCATGGCAAACTCCTCCTCTGATACTCCATGTTAAACTCCTCATCTTAAACCCCATGTTAAACTCCTCATCTGATACTCCATGTTAAACTCCTCATCTGATACTCCATGTTAAACTCATCTGATACTCCATGTTAAACTCATCTGATACTCCATGTTAAACTCCTTATCTGAGACTCCATGTTAAACTCCTCCTGAGACTCCATGTTAAACTCATCTCATACTCCATGTTAAACTTCTCGTGATATTTCATTTTATTAATATTTCATTTCATTTTTAACATGTGCCTGCACATTGTTTTTAATGACAATAAAATTGAATTGAATTGAATTGAATTAATACTCCATGTTAAACTCATCTTAGACTCCATGGCAAACTCCTCCTCTGATACTCCATGTTAAACTCCTCATCTTAAACCCCATGTTAAACTCCTCATCTGAGTCTCCATGTTAAACTCCTCATCTGAGACTCCATGTTAAACTCCTCATCTGAGACTCCATGTCAAACTCATCTGAGACTCCATGTTAAACTCATCTGATACTCCATGTTAAACTCATCTGAGACTCCATTTTAAACTCCTCACCCGAGACTCCATGTTAAACTCCTCATCTGAGACTCCATGTTAAACTCCTCATCTGAGACTCCATGTTTAAATCCATACTTTAAGCGTCTAATTGCAGGACTATATGTTAAACCTTGGACTCCATGTTAAGCTGATGAGAAGACTCCACCTCCTCCTGTGAGGAGTGCAGGTTGAACCCAGTACAGCTCACTGGGTATGGTTGGTGTATGGTGAGATAGTTTTTTCTTTCTCTTACCTTTTATCAAGATGAACAGAAGGCATAAATTAATGAGCAGCATAATTAGAACTACAAATGCACATACTTTAGTTCAGCCATACACAAGTGTTTGAGATACTGACAATATTCTGACAAACACCAGATAAAAAAACACGATAGGAATTTTAAAATGTGGCAATACAAATGTTTATTATAACATGACAAAAATATTGTCAAACTAATTCTGTCATATCATCCATTGCAACTTTCTCAATTCAGGAAGGGAATGGTTTCTGCCGTTGAGGCCAGCGTCCTCCATCATAATCATGTTTATAACACCCCAGCAGATAGAGAAGCATCTGTATAATCTTATACACAATGAAGTTAAAGGATTCTCCTCTCCAGGGTTAAATACCAAAAAGTTTCATTAACTCCTCACCAGCTCTGCTCCTCTCCAACACATTCATGTCCTGGACAGCAGCTGTGCTCCATTGAAAAGGAGCACAGCTGCTGTCCAGCACAGAGGACACACCACTGAGCTGAGATTTTATCAGATTTATTTCAAACTAGCCTTTCCTCCTCTCCATGGATTAATAACACCTCTCTCCTCTCCTGTCTCCCCTCCTCCATATGCAGGTAGACAGACGGGTAGACACGGTGGCTGTGTCTTCAGGCTGGCCTGTCTGCAGTCACATGTTGTTGAAGCCCATCATTCCTTTCATGTTGCCAGCAGCTCCCTGCTGGAACTGACGCATCATCGACTGCAGTCCTGCCATCCCACCTACGCACACAAGCATACAGACTTAGGACCAGGACAGAGGGGCAAAGAAAGATAGAGAGCATGAGAGCGATGTGTTTACCCATGTGGTGGAGAACTCGAGGGTCCATCATCTTGGCCATCTGCTGGTTGAGTTTAGCCATCTGGGACGGGTTAACATTCTTCGACATGTCGCCTCCTGAAAAACCGCCAGAGTTAACCAGGCTAACCTGTGTACTGTCCTCCCTGAAAAAGAGCCTTAAAGATAACTGTGACTGCTGGCTCTGTACTACCTTAATGTAGTAGCAATAAGGTCAAAGGTCAAAGTATGGAGAGCCTCAGGTAAATGGTTACACAATTACAGTGAGTTGCAGTTGTAAATGAAGACAGCCAGTGCTGCCAGTAAAACATACCAAAGAATTGTCTTCATCAGTCAAGACCCTTCTAACTGAGAGGTCTTCATCATTCAAGACCCTTCTAACTGAGAAGTCTTCATCAGTCAAGACCCTCTTAACTTAGAAGTCTTAATCAGTCAAGACCCTTCTAACTGAGAAGTCTTCATCAGTCAAGACCCTTCCAACTGAGAAGTCTTCATCAGTCAAGACCCTTCTAACTGAGAGGTCTTCATCAGTCAAGACCCTTCTAACTGAGAAGTCTTCATCAGTCAAGACCCTTCTAACTGAGAGGTCTTCATCAGTCAAGACCCTTCTAACTGAGAAGTCTTCATCAGTCAAGACCCTTCTAACTGAGAAGTCTTCATCAGTCAAGACCCTTCTAACTTAGAAGTCTTCATCAGTCAAGACCCTTCTAACTGAGAAGTCTTCATCAGTCAAGACCCTTCTAACTGAGAAGTCTTCATCAGTCAAGACCCTTCTAACTTAGAAGTCTTCATCAGTCAAGACCCTTCTAACTTAGAAGTCTTCATCAGTCAAGACCCTTCTAACTGAGAAGTCTTCGTCAGTCAAGACCCTTCTAACTTAGAAGTCTTCATCAGTCAAGACCCTTCTAACTTAGCCGATGGTTCATGAATGAAATTATACTTGACAAATAACACTAACATTACCTTGACTGGCTAACTAATGTGGCATGTGATGTTAGTCTGTTAGAGGTACTGTGTATCAGTATGTACTGTGTACTATGTTAGTACTGTTAAAGGTACTGTTGTCTGTGTACCATGTGTATCAGTATGTACTGTGGTACTATGTTAGTCTGTTTGAGGTACCTTTGTCTATGTACCATGTGTATCAGTATGTACTGTGGTACTATGTTAGTACTGTTACCTTTGAACAGGCCCTTTATGCCACCCATCTTCTTTACCATCTGGGCAAACTTGGTATATTGCGTCAGCAACTCCTGGACATCTCGTGCTGCGACCCCTGACCCCCGCGCCACCCTCTGGATCCTGTTAGGCTGCTTACTGAACAGCTTGGCGCCATCTTTGTTGTCCAACTCTGTTTGTACATTATATGATGGACGAACATGAAGATGACAGGTTAGCACAGAGGTGTACAGAGATGCTCAAGGTTTGAAGTCCACACACTGAGATAATGATGATATATATATATATGTGTGTGTGTGTGTGTGTGTGTGTGTGTATGTATATCAACACGGATATAGGAAAAAAGATGTTAATGCATAGCAGTACAGGCCTGTGTGGTGCGTGGTGCACTCATCAGCTGCTAATGTTTTTTTCACAAAGAATCATACAGTTACGTTGTCCAGCGTCACGCCCCTAATGTCGATTGGACAGCGACCAATCAGATGGGGAAAGGGAAACATTCAAATTATAACAGCCAATGGGGCAGGTACTTATGATGCACAGCAGCCAATGGAGGGGTAGAAAACATTACAACCAGTGGGACTGGGTTTGTTTTGAAAAGCATTTAGGGGCCAGGGCGCTGTTGAAATGGCCTAAATTAGAGATATAACAAGGTAACTTATGTGAATCATATATTGGGGTGGTGTTGGGGCACAGTTGGGCGGGCAGGCAGTCTAAAAAAAAAACCCCCATATTTAAAATAGCATATAAAAAAACACATTTAAAAAAACTCTAATAAATGTCACGTATATCATCTCATGGGGGGGGTAATAAAGACATTTTACTTATAGTTACAAAGGAGATATTTTTTTCGGTGTCTACAGCTGGTGGCCAATTCGTTTCTATTATTCAAGGTGGACATATCAGGTCTCCAAATAATAAAATACTTTATACATATATATATATATATATATATATATATATACACACACACACACACACACACACATACATATCAGGTCTGCAAATAATAAAATACTATGTATATATTTCTATATATAGAAATATATATTAGATAGATAGATAGATAGATAGATAGATAGATAGATAGATAGATAGATAGATAGATAGATAATATGATATAATGTTTGCAGATAATATGATGGACAAACATGAAGATGACAGGTTAACACAGAGGTAGATGTACAGAGATGCTTGAGGTTTTAAGTCCACACACTGAGATAAAGAGCAGCTGTTTGTTCCTACTGCTTCTCTCACCATTTTATTCTTCTATCATTGACATTTTTCATGTTTCCCACATCATTTAGATGTATGCCAACAGGGGTGGGAATTAACTTTTTTGTCCACCTGCCACTGTGGCTGGTGGATTACAAAATCTACTAGCCACTCAGTTTTTTTACCAGCCACTTTCTTGTTTTAACCGGCAGTGTGTAACTGCACGTGAAAAATAATAAAACAAGATCTACAATATTCAAGCAATAGGCTATTTTAAATAATTAAACTCTTAAAATACTATTTTCAAAATCTAGTTTACTCTTCTATGGTTTTCAAAATTGTGTACACTACCTTTAAAACATTTAACATATTTGTCAAAAAATAACCAGTGTATCAGTGCCACCAAAATTCCCTTTATTATTACATAAATCAAGACTGTAACAAGTAGAAGGAATTGTGTCAGTATGGGTCTTAATTCAACACTTAATCTAACGTTAGTAAATGACCATTTACTTGCTAACTACACGCAACGTTAGCTAGCTAATGACATTACATGACAGCTACATTCTGACCTTAATTCAACACTTCATCTAACGTTAGCGAATAGATTTTTAAAAAATTACAATTTACTTGCATTGCCACACGTAATCTGTAAATGGCCTTCCTTTTCTGGCGATTGCGTGGGCATTTCTAAACAGTAGGCTCATCTTCTCCAACTGGGACGTGTTCATGGCAGCGGTATCCTGCGGGGTCGATTTCCCCTGTACTATCTTTATTACATGGATGTGGCATTTGGATGATTCATGGTCTTTTATGGCTTCCAATTTTAGGTTTTTAGTCCCTTTAATGAAACTTAGCTTTCTTGTCGGCATCCGAAGCGTGTTGACGACATACCCAACAGAACATTGTCTGGCTTGTCTCCTCGTAAACTAACCAATCACGGGACTCTCTGTCTCCGTTGTCAGTTATTCTCCACTTCTCATTAAAAAAACCTTTTCATTTCATCTTCGCCTCTTTAACCTGTCTCCTGCTGGGATGTTTTCTCTGCAGACCTCTTAACCCCTGCGATGTGACGCCACATTGTGTTTTCTGGCTCTCTCCTCGTCCTCGGAAGTGTCTGTGTGAATTAGCAGACTCGCAAGACAAGCGTCCCTATACTCTGCCTCTGATTGGCTAACCAACAATGGCAACAAGTACTAGCCAATCAGAGGCAGAGTAGGGCAGGTCATAGGGGGGAAAATAAGGCAGATTCGTGATTCAGTACGTCACAAATTGCTACTTTTCTTTACCCGCCACCGTGGCTGGTAGGTTGAGCAAATCCACCCGCCAATACGCAAATCCACCCGCATTTGGCGTGTAGCGGGTGCTAATTTCCATCCCTGGTTGCCAGGCATGAATGGTGTAATTCTCATCTGAACTGGTATTAATATCATTTAAGCAGATGAATTATTTCCATTTTGTTTTAACTTGTTGGTGTCACTGGAATGCACAGGAAAGTGATATGATAGTGACAGTAATATATAATATTGAATGATAGTGATGTAACTGTGATATGATAGTGACAGTAATATATAATATTGAATGATAGTGATGTAACTGTGATATGATAGTGTCAGTAATATATAATATTGAATGATAGTGATGTAACTGTGATATGATAGTGACAGTAATATATAATATTGAATGATAGTGATGTAACTGTGATATGACAGTGACAGTAATGTATAATATTGAATGATAGTGATGTAACTGTGATACGATAGTGACAGTAATATATAGTACTGAATGATAGTGATGTAACTGTGATATGATAGTGACAGTAATATATAATATTGAATCATAGTGATGTAACTGTGATGTGATAGTGTCAGTAATATATAATATTGAATCATAGTGATGTAACTGTGATGTGATAGTGTCAGTAATATATAATATTGAATGATAGTGATGTAACTGTGATGTGATAGTGTCAGTAATATATAATATTGAATGATAGTGATGTAACTGTGATGTGATAGTGTCAGTAATATATAATATTGAATGATAGTGATGTAACTGTGATGTGATAGTGTCAGTAATATATAATATTGAATGATAGTGATGTAACTGTGATGTGATAGTGTCAGTAATATATAATACTGAATGATAGTGATGTAACTGTGATATGATAGTGACAGTAATATATAATATTGAATGATAGAGATGTAACTGTGATATGATAGTGACAGTAATATATAATATTGAATGATAGTGATGTAACTGTGATATGATAGTGACAGTAACATATAATATTGAATGATAGTGATGTAACTGTGATATGATAGTGACAGTAATATATAATACTGAATGATAGTGATGTAACTGTGATATGATAGTGACAGTAATATATAATACTGAATGATAGTGATGTAACTGTGATATGATAGTGACAGTAATGTATAATATTGAATGATAGTGATGTAACTGTGATACGATAGTGTCAGTAATGTCTAATATTGAATGATTGTGATGTAACTGTGATACGATAGTGACAGTAATGTATAATATTGAATGATAGTGATGTAACTGTGATACGATAGTGACCGTAATGTATAATATTGAATGATAGTGATGTAACTGTGATACGATAGTGTCAGTAATATATAATATTGAATGATAGTGATGTAACTGTGATACGATAGTGACAGTAATATATAATATTGAATGATAGTGATGTAACTGTGATATGATAGTGACAGTAATATATAATATTGAATGATAGTGATATAACTGTGATATGATAGTGACAGTAATGTATAATATTGAATGATAGTGATGTAACTGTGATATGATAGTGACAGTAATGTATAATATTGAATGATAGTGATGTAACTATGATATGATAGTGACAGTAATGTATAATATTGAATGATAGTGATGTAACTGTGATATGATAGTGTCAGTAATATATAAGATTGAATGATAGTGATGTAACTGTGATATGATAGTGACAGTAATGTATAATATTGAATGATAGTGATGTAACTGTGATATGATAGTGTCAGTAATATATAATATTGAATGATAGTGATGTAACTGTGATATGATAGTGACAGTAATATATAATATTGAATGATAGTGATGTAACTGTGATATGATAGTGACAGTAATGTATAATATTGAATGATAGTGATGTAACTGTGATACGATAGTGACAGTAATATATAGTACTGAATGATAGTGATGTAACTGATGTGATAGTGACAGTAATGTATAATATTGAATGATAGTGATGTAACTATGATATGATAGTGACAGTAATGTATAATATTGAATGATAGTGATGTAACTGTGATATGATAGTGTCAGTAATATATAAGATTGAATGATAGTGATGTAACTGTGATATGATAGTGACAGTAATGTATAATATTGAATGATAGTGATGTAACTGTGATATGATAGTGTCAGTAATATATAATATTGAATGATAGTGATG
Source organism: Lampris incognitus (assembly GCF_029633865.1). Lineage (NCBI taxonomy): Eukaryota > Metazoa > Chordata > Actinopteri > Lampriformes > Lampridae > Lampris > Lampris incognitus. Next base: position 1,490,494 of record NC_079226.1, read on the forward strand.
TAACTGTGATATGATAGTGACAGTAATATATAATATTGAATGATAGTGATGTAACTGTGATATGATAGTGACAGTAATGTATAATATTGAATGATAGTGATGTAACTGTGATATGATAGTGACAGTAATATATAATATTGAATGATAGTGATGTAACTGTGATATGATAGTGACAGTAATATATAATATTGAATGATAGTGATGTAACTGTGATATGATAGTGACAGTAATGTATAATATTGAATGATAGTGATGTAACTGTGATATGACAGTGACAGTAATGTATAATATTGAATGATAGCGATGTAACTGTGATATGACAGTGACAGTAATGTATAATATTGAATGATAGTGATGTAACTGTGATATGATAGTGACAGTAATGTATAATATTGAATGATAGTGATGTAACTGTGATATGATAGTGACAGTAATGTATAATATTGAATGATAGTGATGTAACTGTGATATGATAGTGTCAGTAATATATAATATTGAATGATAGTGATGTAACTGTGATATGATAGTGACAGTAATATATAATATTGAATGATAGTGATGTAACTGTGATATGATAGTGACAGTAATCTATAATATTGAATGATAGTGATGTAACTGTGATATGATAGTGACAGTAATGTATAATATTGAATGATAGTGATGTAACTGTGATATGATAGTGTCAGTAATATATAATATTGAATGATAGTGATGTAACTGTGACATGATAGTGACAGTAATATATAATATTGAATGATAGTGATGTAACTGTGATATGATAGTGACAGTAATATATAATATTGAATGATAGTGATGTAACTGTGATATTATAGTGACAGTAATGTATAATATTGAATGATAGTGATGTAACTGTGATATGATAGTGACAGTAATGTATAATATTGAATGATAGCGATGTAACTGTGATATGATAGTGACAGTAATGTATAATATTGAATGATAGTGATGTAACTGTGATATGAGATGACTGTGTTATGATAGTGACATAAGCCAAACGCTGGTGGTTCACGTTATGTACACTAGGTTTGTATATGTGTTTGCTTGTGTTACCCTGGTCGTTCATGCTGTCCATGATGGTCATGAGCTTTTTCAGCCTGGCCATAGACTCCTGTTCATTCCCTTTACTCATGAAGTCGGTGCCAAACCCTGGAATCATTCCCTGACAGAGACATCACAACACAACCGCTGTTAAAATGAGAACGGCTATCCATATGTTACGTTTGCTATGATGCCCCCTGGTGGCTGGCTGAGTGATGACACAGGCACGGGCAACACGTTCTCTAAACTTTCCCATCAGGCTATGTACAGTGTATGGGAGATGCCTACGATGAGGCGGCAGGTACCATGATCTGTCCGAATGGACCCATCTTCATGATGTTCTGAAACTGTTCGTACATGTCTCTGAGCGTGAACTGACCTGGGAGAGAGAAAACACTGTCAGCCTGACATGCAGGGACCCACACTGTCATGAGTCACACCCTGTTCTACTTAAACATGCATGTGTGACACTCTCACCGTGTTTGAGTTTATCTATCAGCTCCTCGTTGTCATCCAGTTTGAGCTCGTTAACTTTATCAATCAGACCTTCGATATCGCCCATACCTGGTGGCAGAATGAAACTGGTTTTACTGGTCCATAGCGCTGTCACAATTATTACATCATCGCCTGATCGTGATTATTTGACCTGAATGCAATCATGTTGCATAACCATCAGAATCGTTTCCATTCATCTGTAAAAAAAACAGCTGGAAGAAACTAACAAAAATGTCCTATTTCATCACTATCTCCACATCCAGCATGACACTACTGGTCAACACAGCAGCATGACACAACTGGTCCACACAGCAGCATGACACTACTGGTCCACACAGCAGCATGACACTACTGGTCCACAGAGCAGCATGACACAACTGGTCCACACAGCAGCATGGCACTACTGGTCCACACAGCAGCATGACACTACTGGTCCACACAGCAGCATGGCACTACTGGTCAACACAGCAGCATGACACTACTGGTCCACAGAGCAGCATGACACAACTGGTCAACACAGCAGCATGACACTACTGGTCCACACAGCAGCATGACACCACTGGTCAACACAGCAGCATGGCACTACTAGTCCACAGAGCAGCATGACACAACTGGTCCACACAGCAGCATGACACTACTGGTCCACACAGCAGCATGACACTACTGGTCAACACAGCAGCATGACACTACTGGTCAACACAGCAGCATGACACTACTGGTCCACACAGCAGCATGACACTACTGGTCCACACAGCAGCATGACACAACTGGTCCACACAGCAGCATGACACCACTGGTCCACACAGCAGCATGACACAACTGGTCCACACAGCAGCATGACACCACTGGTCCACACAGCAGCATGACACCACTGGTCCACACAGCAGCATGACACCACTGGTCCACACAGCAGCATGACACCACTGGTCCACAGAGCAGCATGACACAACTGGTCCACAGAGCAGCATGACACAACTGGTCCACACAGCAGCATGACACTACTGGTCCACAGAGCACTATGACACTACTGGTCCACACAGCAGCATGACACTACTGGTCCACACAGCAGCATGACACTACTGGTCCACACAGCAGCATGACACTACTGGTCAACACAGCAGCATGACACTACTGGTCCACAGAGCAGCATGACACTACTGGTCAACACAGCAGCATGACACTACTGGTCCACACAGCAGCATGACACTACTGGTCCACACAGCAGCATGACACTACTGGTCCACACAGCAGCATGACACTACTGGTCAACACAGCAGCCTGACACAACTGGTCCACACAACACCATGACACTACTGGTCCACAGAGCAGCATGACACTACTGGTCCACAGAGCAGCATGACACTACTGGTCCACACAGCAGCATGACACTACTGGTCCACAGAGCAGCATGACACCACTGGTCCACACAGCAGCATGACACTACTGGTCCACAGAGCACTATGACACTACTGGTCCACACAGCAGCATGACACTACTGGTCCACACAGCAGCATGACACTACTGGTCCACACAGCAGCATGACACTACTGGTCAACACAGCAGCATGACACTACTGGTCCACACAGCAGCATGACACTACTGGTCCACACAGCAGCATGACACTACTGGTCAACACAGCAGCATGACACTACTGGTCAACACAGCAGCATGACACTACTGGTCCACACAGCAGCATGACACTACTGGTCAACACAGCAGCATGACACTACTGGTCCACACAGCAGCATGACACTACTGGTCCACACAGCAGCATGACACTACTGGTCAACACAGCAGCATGACACTACTGGTCCACACAGCAGCATGACACTACTGGTCAACACAGCAGCATGACACTACTGGTCCACACAGCAGCATGACACAACTGGTCCACACAGCAGCATGACACAACTGGTCCACACAGCAGCATGACACAACTGGTCCACACAGCAGCATGACACTACTGGTCCACACAGCAGCATGACACAACTGGTCCACACAGCTGCATGACACTACTGGTCAACACAGCAGCATGACAACACTGGTCCACACAGCAGCATGACACTACTGGTCCACACAGCAGCATGACACAACTGGTCAACACAGCAGCATGACACTACTGGTCAACACAGCAGCATGACAACACTGGTCCACACAACACCATGACACTACTGGTCCACAGAGCAGCATGACACTACTGGTCCACACAGCAGCATGACACTACTGGTCCACACAGCAGCATGACACTACTGGTCCACACAGCAGCATGACACTACTGGTCAACACAGCAGCATGACACCACTGGTCCACACAGCAGCATGACACTACTGGTCCACACAGCAGCATGACACTACTGGTCCACAGAGCACTATGACACTACTGGTCCACACAGCAGCATGACACTACTGGTCCACACAGCAGCATGACACTACTGGTCAACACAGCAGCATGACACAACTGGTCCACACAGCAGCATGGCACTACTGGTCAACACAGCAGCATGACACTACTGGTCCACACAGCAGCATGACACTACTGGTCCACACAGCAGCATGACACTACTGGTCCACACAGCAGCATGACACTACTGGTCCACACAGCAGCATGACACTACTGGTCCACACAGCAGCATGACACTACTGGTCCACACAGCAGCATGACACAACTGGTCCACACAGCAGCATGACACTACTGGTCAACACAGCAGCATGACACCACTGGTCCACACAGCAGCATGACACTACTGGTCCACACAGCAGCATGACACTACTGGTCCACACAGCAGCATGACACAACTGGTCCACACAGCAGCATGACACAACTGGTCAACACAGCAGCATGACACTACTGGTCCACACAGCAGCATGACACAACTGGTCCACAGAGCAGCATGACACAACTGGTCCACACAGCAGCATGACACTACTGGTCCACACAACACCATGACACTACTGGTCCACACAGCAGCATGACACAACTGGTCCACACAGCAGCATGACACAACTGGTCCACACAGCAGCATGACACTACTGGTCCACACAGCAGCATGACACTACTGGTCCACACAGCAGCATGGCACTACTGGTCCACACAGCAGCATGACACAACTGGTCCACACAACACCATGACACTACTGGTCCACAGAGCAGCATGACACTACTGGTCCACACAGCAGCATGACACTACTGGTCCACACAGCAGCATGACACTACTGGTCCACACAGCAGCATGACACTACTGGTCAACACAGCAGCATGACACCACTGGTCCACACAGCAGCATGACACTACTGGTCCACACAGCAGCATGACACTACTGGTCCACAGAGCACTATGACACTACTGGTCCACACAGCAGCATGACACTACTGGTCCACACAGCAGCATGACACTACTGGTCCACACAGCAGCATGACACTACTGGTCCACACAGCAGCATGACACTACTGGTCAACACAGCAGCATGACACCACTGGTCCACACAGCAGCATGACACTACTGGTCCACACAGCAGCATGACACTACTGGTCCACAGAGCACTATGACACTACTGGTCCACACAGCAGCATGACACTACTGGTCCACACAGCAGCATGACACTACTGGTCCACAGAGCAGCATGACACCACTGGTCAACACAGCAGCATGACACTACTGGTCCACACAGCAGCATGACACTACTGGTCCACACAGCAGCATGACACTACTGGTCAACACAGCAGCATGACACTACTGGTCCACACAGCAGCACGACACCACTGGTCCACACAGCAGCATGACACTACTGGTCCACAGAGCACTATGACACTACTGGTCCACACAGCAGCATGACACTACTGGTCCACACAGCAGCATGACACTACTGGTCAACACAGCAGCATGACACAACTGGTCCACACAGCAGCATGACACCACTGGTCCACAGAGCACTATGACACTACTGGTCCACACAGCAGCATGACACTACTGGTCCACACAGCAGCATGACACTACTGGTCCACACAGCAGCATGACACTACTGGTCCACACAGCAGCATGACACTACTGGTCCACACAGCAGCATGACACTACTGGTCCACACAGCAGCATGACACAACTGGTCCACAGAGCAGCATGACACAACTGGTCCACACAGCAGCATGACACTACTGGTCCACACAACACCATGACACTACTGGTCCACACAGCAGCATGACACAACTGGTCCACACAGCAGCATGACACAACTGGTCCACACAGCAGCATGACACTACTGGTCCACACAGCAGCATGACACTACTGGTCCACACAGCAGCATGGCACTACTGGTCCACACAGCAGCATGACACAACTGGTCCACACAACACCATGACACTACTGGTCCACAGAGCAGCATGACACTACTGGTCCACACAGCAGCATGACACTACTGGTCCACACAGCAGCATGACACTACTGGTCCACACAGCAGCATGACACTACTGGTCAACACAGCAGCATGACACCACTGGTCCACACAGCAGCATGACACTACTGGTCCACACAGCAGCATGACACTACTGGTCCACAGAGCACTATGACACTACTGGTCCACACAGCAGCATGACACTACTGGTCCACACAGCAGCATGACACTACTGGTCCACACAGCAGCATGACACTACTGGTCCACACAGCAGCATGACACTACTGGTCAACACAGCAGCATGACACCACTGGTCCACACAGCAGCATGACACTACTGGTCCACACAGCAGCATGACACTACTGGTCCACACAGCAGCATGACACTACTGGTCCACACAGCAGCATGACACTACTGGTCCACACAGCAGCATGACACTACTGGTCAACACAGCAGCATGACACTACTGGTCCACACAGCAGCATGACACCACTGGTCCACACAGCAGCATGACACTACTGGTCCACAGAGCACTATGACACTACTGGTCCACACAGCAGCATGACACTACTGGTCCACACAGCAGCATGACACTACTGGTCAACACAGCAGCATGACACAACTGGTCCACACAGCAGCATGACACCACTGGTCCACAGAGCACTATGACACTACTGGTCCACACAGCAGCATGACACTACTGGTCCACACAGCAGCATGACACTACTGGTCCACAGAGCAGCATGACACTACTGGTCCACACAGCAGCATGACACTACTGGTCAACACAGCAGCATGACACTACTGGTCCACACAGCAGCATGACACCACTGGTCCACACAGCAGCATGACACTACTGGTCCACAGAGCAGCATGACACAACTGGTCCACAGAGCACTATGACACTACTGGTCAACACAGCAGCATGACACTACTGGTCCACACAGCACTATGACACTACTGGTCCACACAGCAGCATGACACTACTGGTCCACACAGCAGCATGACACTACTGGTCAACACAGCAGCATGACACAACTGGTCCACACAGCAGCATGACACTACTGGTCCACAGAGCACTATGACACTACTGGTCCACACAGCAGCATGACACTACTGGTCAACACAGCAGCATGACAACACTGGTCCACACAGCAGCATGACACTACTGGTCCACAGAGCAGCATGACACTACTGGTCCACACAGCAGCATGACACAACTGGTCCACACAGCAGCATGACAACACTGGTCCACACAGCAGCATGACACTACTGGTCAACACAGCAGCATGACAACACTGGTCCACACAGCAGCATGACACTACTGGTCCACACAGCAGCATGACACTACTGGTCAACACAGCAGCATGACACTACTGGTCCACACAGCAGCATGACACTACTGGTCCACACAGCAGCATGACACTACTGGTCCACACAGCAGCATGACACTACTGGTCCACACAGCAGCATGACACAACTGGTCCACACAGCTGCATGACACTACTGGTCAACACAGCAGCATGACACTACTGGTCAACACAGCAGCATGACAACACTGGTCCACACAGCAGCATGACACTACTGGTCCACAGAGCAGCATGACACTATTGGTCCACAGAGCAGCATGACACTACTGGTCCACACAGCAGCATGACACTACTGGTCCACACAGCAGCATGACACCACTGGTCCACACAGCAGCATGACACTATTGGTCCACACAGCAGCATGACACTACTGGTCAACACAGCAGCATGACACTACTGGTCAACACAGCAGCATGACACTACTGGTCCACACAGCAGCATGACACAACTGGTCCACACAGCAGCATGACACCACTGGTCCACACAGCAGCATGACACTATTGGTCCACACAGCAGCATGACACTACTGGTCCACACAGCAGCATGACACCACTGGTCCACACAGCAGCATGACACAACTGGTCCACAGAGCAGCATGACACCACTGGTCAACACAGCAGCATGACACCACTGGTCCACACAGCAGCATGACACTACTGGTCCACAGAGCAGCATGACACTACTGGTCCACAGAGCAGCATGACACTACTGGTCAACACAGCAGCATGACACTACTGGTCCACACAGCAGCATGACACTACTGGTCCACACAGCAGCATGACACTACTGGTCAACACAGCAGCATGACACAACTGGTCCACACAGCAGCATGACACTACTGGTCAACACAGCAGCATGACACTACTGGTCAACACAGCAGCATGACACTACTGGTCAACACAGCAGCATGACACTACTGGTCCACAGAGCAGCATGACACCACTGGTCCACACAGCAGCATGACACTTCTGGTCCACAGAGCAGCATGACACTACTGGTCCACAGAGCAGCATGACACTACTGGTCAACACAGCAGCATGACACTACTGGTCCACACAGCAGCATGACACTACTGGTCCACACAGCAGCATGACACTACTGGTCAACACAGCAGCATGACACAACTGGTCCACACAGCAGCATGACACTACTGGTCAACACAGCAGCATGACACTACTGGTCAACACAGCAGCATGACACTACTGGTCAACACAGCAGCATGACACTACTGGTCCACAGAGCAGCATGACACCACTGGTCCACACAGCAGCATGACACTTCTGGTCCACAGAGCAGCATGACACTACTGGTCCACAGAGCACTATGACACTACTGGTCCACACAGCAGCATGACACTACTGGTCCACACAGCAGCATGACACTACTGGTCAACACAGCAGCATGACACTACTGGTCCACACAGCAGCATGGCACTACTGGTCAACACAGCAGCATGACACTACTGGTCCACACAGCAGCATGACACCACTGGTCCACACAGCAGCATGACACTACTGGTCCACACAGCAGCATGACACTACTGGTCAACACAGCAGCATGACACTACTGGTCCACACAGCAGCATGGCACTACTGGTCCACACAGCAGCATGACACCACTGGTCCACAGAGCAGCATGACACTTCTGGTCCACACAGCAGCATGACACTACTGGTCCACACAGCAGCATGACACTACTGGTCCACACAGCAGCATGACACTACTGGTCAACACAGCAGCATGACACTACTGGTCAACACAGCAGCATGACACAACTGGTCCACACAGCAGCATGACACTTCTGGTCCACACAGCAGCATGACACTACTGGTCCACACAGCAGCATGACACTACTGGTCCACACAGCAGCATGACACTACTGGTCCACACAGCAGCATGACACTACTGGTCCACACAGCAGCATGACACCACTGGTCCACACAGCAGCATGACACCACTGGTCCACAGAGCAGCATGATGTTACTGTGGCTCTTGGCTCAGGTCTTACCCAGCAGCTTGCTGATGAACGGCTGCGTCTTAAATGGCTCGAAGTCATCAATATGCTCTCCTGTTCCTATGAAGATGATGGGACTCTTAGTAGCAGCAACCCTGGAACACAGACACAAGACAATTCAGTGTAAAGACACACTACTTCAACCAAATCAACACAAATCCCACACATCTGCACAAATCAGAAAGTAAACTGAGCTAATCCTCCTACACAAAAAACAACAAAAGATATACACCAATAAGTACACACACACACACACACACACAGAGCAGTTGAGAAAGTGATGGTTCATGTTGGGGTGGACACATCACTCTGGATTAAAACATCCAGTTTGCCTCCGAGCCTACAATTCTCACATGCCTTAAGGTATGTGAGAATTAACACTGAAGACTTTCAAACTGCTGACTGAGAAAACACACAGCATCACACATTTAACACCGACTATCACTGACTATCGTCACAGACACATACTGATGACGAGAGTCCAATCATACAAGTCAAACATATTTAACTGTATTTCAGAGCTCTGACTGATCACACCTGAACACACCCAATCAGGAGGAGTGATGTGGATGTTTACCCTCTGACACCACAACACAACATGTACCATGACCACCTGAACTATTACACACAGACGGTGCAAACGCTCCATTTAAATCAGTCAAGGTCAAAGTGAGGTGTGAATCAGACATTAAATCATAGTGTGTTCCCAGCTTTAAGACAAACAACATAAGCTCTGTTAGGACCAGAACAGGGTCTGCTGACCCATGCCCACCATAAAAGGGTCTGCTGACCCATGCCCACCATAACGGGGTCTGCTGACCCATGCCCACCATAACAAGGTCTGCTGACCCATGCCCGCCAGTACAGGGTCTGCTGACCCATGCCCACCACAACGGGGGTCTGCTGACCCATGCCCACCAGAACAGGGTTTGCTGACCCATGCCCACCAATCAGTTTGACTTTCAACTGAGTTTGAAGGGTTTTTAGGGAATTGTTCCTTATCCAATGTGAGGGTCTAAGGACAGGATGTTGTGTTGCTGTAAAACCACTGACACACATTTGTAATTTGTGATGTTGGGCTATACAAATAAAACTAACTTGACTTTTCCAGAGACATGCTAAAGTCCATCTAGCTAGATTTTACACAAAATTCCCAAAGGCTTCTTTGTTTGCGGATCAAAAACTTAAGATACTTGATAGTTGTGAGGCTCCCTGGTATCCCAGCCAGAGAGAAGAGCAGAGAACTAGAGTTCATATGCAGTTTATATAAGATATCAACATTCAGTCTATATAACTTCATCAGATCAGCATTATGCCTTCTTCTTGTCTGTGACTTGTGGAGTTGGTCTGTTTGCCATGTAACCTGGAGGTGTCATCTCCTGACTGCAGCCTGTGAGCAGGATGCAGCCACTGAACCAAGAGAACCGATGATGTGAGGTGACGTTCTTACGCGCTGAGAGCTCCTCCTCCTTTAGCATGGCCATCCAGTTTGGTGACGATGACTGATGCCACGTCCACCTTGTCTTTAAAGGCTTTAGCCTGAGCCTCACAGGCCTGGCCAATAGATGCATCCATCACATACACGATGTTGTCTGGTTGCTGGGGAAACACAACATGGCAGCAGCTCTACAATCACTCAGCAGTACAAATGAATATGTACCCATCAAGTCACAATGACACAGACATCTGGTTTCCTTGATATCAACAGAGAGGAGCTGTGATGAAGACAGAGGTCCAGATTCACATGTGTGTGTTTCTAAGTATTTCATGCTGATGCTTCTCGTTAAAAATAGCCAATGAACCTCAAAAACAGCTCAAAGAGAGCAGATAAAGATGGATGAAGTTTGAATATAGTATAAACAAAACAAAAAAATGTGAGGCTCTGATCAGCTGAGGGTTTTAAAGAACAAATAACTACACTTTCAGAAATCCAAGTACTGCTATCAGCTGTTTTCTAGACTGGGGAACAAATGAATAAAAAATAAGAGCATATGGCACAAGATTTCCTGAACAGCCTTACACATTTTCAACAGGCAGGTGTACGCATACCAACAGCTGCTGCATAAAGCTCATGAACAGGAAGTGCTGGTTCTGGTCTGAGTCAGACATACCACAGCATTGGAGACCTGGAGCATCTCCTCAAACAGAGAATCTTCCTGTTTGTGGCGGCCACTGGTGTCCACAATGATGATCTCAAAGTTCTCCGTTTTAAACTTCTCCACACCCTCTGCTGCTATGACAACCGGGTCCATCTCTGTGTAACTGTACAAGCAGGTCCAATAAGTAGTTAAATTATCAGGGGATGAGCTTTCCTGAGTGTGTTTATCTGTGTGTGTCTCACCTTCCATAGAAGGGAATTCTGGCTTTTGTTGCATTTTGTTTGAGCTGGTCAAAGGCACCTTGGGGAAACAACGAAGGAAGCTTAAAGTTACACTGAAAAAGCCCACATGACAACAAACATGAGAAGAAAGAATGCTTACCAGCTCTGAAGGTATCAGCACAGATTAGACAGGTTTTCCAGCCTTTTCTTTGGTAGTAATATGCCAACTAGAGCGAAAACAGATAAGAAACGATAAGAAGCATATTTGATCAGTAGTTTATTATCTACAGCCCAGGGAGATCAGATTGACAGGAAGCAGCTGGTGGCTGATGGCTGCCTGCAGTGCTGAACTTAAACTTAGTTGGAGTTAAAGTCACACTACTGCAAAATGCTGCTGTAGAAAACCTCAACTAAGACAAAGGAAGGCAACTCCACCTCCACTACAGCTGAATTCCTGACCTAGCCAGCCAACAAGACGTTTAAAACAGGCCCTCCAAATGATGGCTGGTTACCTGCTTAAGTCCCAGCTAAAGGAAACCAAGAGATGAGGAAAACTTGAGGAGACCAGTTCACCACACAGAGACAGATACAGGAAGATACAGGGGAACATTTTGGGGAGGTGTAAGGCTACTAAGGAGGTGTAGGGGCAATATAGGTGTATAGCAACGTTTCGTCAAGTGTGTGGTACGTCCCCCCAGGGGGGGAAGAGGCATGACGAGGGGGGGCGGCACGTGACCGGGGGGGGTGTAGTGTGGAACTACCATTTTGATGTAGGAATCTTTTTCACAGCGGAACAATCAACACAACTTGCTTTCATGACACAGAGTGTGTACATTGACAGAATGGAGAGATGTGTGACAGGGACAAAAGAAAGACAGGCGATGCTTCCGAGACAAACAAGACAAAGTGCTTAGCTGACGGTAATCAACCAAAAGAAAATATGATGAAGCCTGTCTTGCTCTTGGGTTCACAGTGAATGTGGTGGGAGGTGAGGAGAGACCAGTGTGTATTTTATGTGTGAAAACTCTGGCAGCTGGTAGTATGAGACCAAACACATGAAGAAGACACTTAGAGACATTACACCCCAGTCACGTCAATAAGCCACTCGAGTTCTTCCAGAGAAGACTTGGTGCATACCATCAGCAGGAACGTTGCTTTGTAAAAGCTGCATCAGTGAACAACAAAGCACTAATGGCATCACACAAAGTCACACACAGAACTGCCCAGTACCAGAAACCACACACAACAGCAGAGGAGCTCATACTGCCTATGGCTTTAGATATGGTGTCAACTAAGTTTGATGAGACAAGCGCCACAAAACTGAACTGTCCCTCTGTCCAATGATGCAGTTGATACGCTTTGTCACATCAGAGTCACTGTGTGAGGATTTGCTCTTCTGCAAGTAGGTCCCAAGTACAGCGACAGCTGATGAGCTCTTTAGGTGTCTTGACTGCTACCTGACAGGACATGGGCTGAAATGGGAGAACTGTGCGGGCGTTTGCATGGATGGTGCAGACCATGGCAGAGAAAACGAAGGGATTGCAGGCACTGATCAAGAGGGTCTCGCCAAATGGGCAATAGACACACCGTGTCACACACACACACAGAGAAGCACTAGCATCAAGACAAATTAGCCCTAACCTAAACCAGGTCCCCCCCCCCCTCGTTTTTCTCCCCGATTGTATCCAGCCAATTACCCCACTCTTCCGAGCCATCCCTGTTGCTGCTCCACCCCCTCTGCTGATCCGGGGTAGGCTGCAGACTACCACATGTCTCCTCTGATACATGTGGAGTCACCAGCCGCTTCATTTCACCTGAAAGCGAGGAGTTTCACCAGGGGGACGTAGCACATGGGAGGATCACGCTATTCCTCTCAGTTCCCCCTCCCCCCAAACAGGTGCCCTGAATGACCAGAGGAGGCGCCAGTGCAGTGACCAGAACACAGACCCACATCTGGCTTCCCACCCGCAGACACGGCCAATTGTGTCTGTAGGGACGCCCGACCAAGCTGCAGGCGACACAGGGATTCGAACCAGTGATCCCCGTGTTGGTAGGTAATGGAATAGACCGCCACGCCATCCGGACACCCCTAAATGAGGTTTTGACCGATGTTGTTTGCGTGGTCAATTTCATCAAAACAAGACCCCTGATAGCGCGGCTGTTCTCTGCACTTTGTGAAGAGAGTGGAGCTGAACATTCAGCTGTGTTGTTTCACAGTGAGGCTAGGTGGCTCTCGCGAGGTCAAGTGTTGTCGCGAGTCTTTGAGATATGACAGGAAATTCGGGTGTTTCTGGAGGAGAGGCGTATGCATGAAGTTGCAAGCAAGTCTAGTGATGAACAATTTCTTGTGAAACTGGGCTATCTCAGCGATATATTTGGAAAGCTGAATGAATTAAACCTTACAAGCACCTTCCTCACCTGGCAGACAAGATCAGTGCATTCACTCGAAAGCTTGAGATGTGGGGCAAGTGACTTGATCAAGGAAATACTGATTTCTTTGGGAATCTGAGTGAATTTGTTGAAGCCAGTGATTCTGGAGCCACCACAGTGATGTCATGTCTCAGGAGCACATCTCCTCCCTGAGAGGATTCTTTCAAAAATACTTCCAAACAACAGTGCTCAGTATGACTGGGTGACAGATCCATTCAATGCAGCAGCACCTGCTGATTTCAGCTCTGCTGAAGAGGACCAGTTCATGGAGATGACATCTGACTCCACCCTGAGGCTGAGCTTTACAGCTCAGACACTGAGGGAATTCTGGCTTGGTGTGGCGAGGGTGTATCCACTCATAGGACAGAGGGCTGTGGGCATTCTGCTGCCCTTCGCCACATCCTATCTCTGTGAGATGGGCTTTTCTGCTGTTGCCTCACTTAAGACAAAGTACAGATCTAAGCTCAACATGGAGCATTACTTGAGTGGCAGTATCAAGCCTGCAACCCTGTTTTGAAAAGATGTGCAGTGCAAAACAGGCTCATTGCAGCACTAATGCAGTGATAAGACTTGAGCTCTCAACAACTGACTTGCTCATCGTTTTTCACTAATATCTGCATTTGTTCTTTTTTGGAAGATTGAACTTGATTGTTATTGTTCTAGCAAAGTGATCTTTTTTATGTTATTTCGGTTTTTTGTTTTTTTGAAAAAACACACCGACTTATGGAGCAATCTAGTGACATATCACAAAAAGAGGTTTGATAAAGTTGAAGTGGAATTTGTGTTTCTTATTTGCACAACAGAAGTTACTGAAAAAAAAGTGAAAGGACTGTTCATGATCTTGATGTTATTCAAATAAAGTTAAACTTGGCCCATTTTGTCACCATTTTGTTGAGGCGGGGGGCATGAAAATCTTCCTCCAAAGGGGGGCATGACAGAAAATTTTGGAGAAGCACTGGTGTATAAGAAGGTATGGGGGAGGTTTAGGGGTATGGGGGCAGTTTAGGGGTGTGAGGGTAAAGGGAGGTATCTTCAGCATGCTGTCTCACCTTAGAGCAGGTTGTGGTCTTGCCGCTTCCTTGCAGACCAACAAACATGATCACATTGTTCTTCCCTTTGGTGGGAGTCCAGGCTTTAACACCAGGGTCTACCAACTGAAAGAGAGGGAGAGAGAGAGAGAGAGAGAGAAGAAAGAAGGACAAAGAAAGAAAGAAAAAGAATGAAAGACAAAAAGAATAAAAAGAGAGAAGGAAAGAGAAAGAAAGACAGACAGAAAGTTAGTGAGCTTTCTTGTGGTCCCAAATCAATAGTTTTAAACGTCTGAATACATGCTCAATAATCCAGGTAAGGAAATCCCAGAAAGTTGAATCAGAACATCTGGACACAGCGTTTAGTGGGAGACATCTCCCACTAAACGCTGTGTCCAGGCACGTTGTGTTCTGGGAATTGAGTTTAAAAATTCTCAGAGTTGTTCTTGATGAGATGTTCAGACACAATAGAAGACTAACAACACATAACACTATCAACCAGGCTCCACTGATCTTGTGGGGCAGGTGAGAAAATGAGCACGTCTTCAGAGAAAACTAGATCTGGTCAGGAGGTTACTAGTGGGTTACTGGTGGATGGAGGCTGAACATGGAACAGACCTTCACCAGTTCCTTGAACACGGCATGCTGAATCATCCTTCTCTTATTCAGTCCAGATGCCATCTCCTCTAGATCTATGGCAGACCTGACGCGACAAAAAAAAATTAGAAACGACAGGCAAAAGAGAACTAGGCTTAAATCTGAGGGTCTACGGACGGGATGTTGTGTTGCTGCTGTAGAGCCCCCTGAGGCACATTTGTCATTTGTGATAATGAGCTATACAAATGAAACCCAGCCACTGAGGATGGACAAGCCAGTGCATTCTTAGTGCCGGTCCCAAGCCTGGATAAATGCGGAGGGTTGCATCAGGAAGGGCATCCAGCATAAAATCTTTGCCAAATCAAATATGCAGATGAGTGTGAAGGTGAGAGTCAGAACTTTGAATGTTGGCACTATGACTGGTAAAGGGAGAGAGCTGGCTGATATGATGGAGAGAATGAAGGTAGGTATACTGTGTGTGCTAGAGACCAGGTGGAAGGGGAGTAAGGCCAGGAGTATCAGAGGTGGGCTCAAGCTCTTCTACCATGGTGCGAATAGGAGGAGAAATAGGGTAAGGGTAATTCTGAAGGAAGAGTATGTCAAGAGTGTGCAGGAGCTGAAGAGAGTGTCAGACAGAGTGATGAGTATGAAGCTGTAAATCGAAGGTGTACCGATCAATGCTATCAGTGCATATGCCCCACAAGTTGGGTGTGAGATGCAAGACAAAGAAGAATTCTGGAGTGAGTTGGATGAAGTGGTGGAGAGTGTACCCAAGTTGGAGAGAGTGGTGATTGGAGCGGACTTCAGTGGGCATGTTGGTGAAGGGAACAGAGGTGATGAGGAGGTGATGGTTAGTTATGGTGCAAAGGAGAGGAATGTGGAAGGACAGATGGTGGTGGATTTTGCGAAAAGGATGGAAATGGCTGTGGTGAATACATATTTCAAGAAGAGGGAGGAACACAGGGGGATGTACAAGAGTGGAGCAAAGTGCACACAGGTGGACTATATGTTATGTAGAAGGCGCGATCTAAAAGGGATTGGAGACTGCAAGGTGGTGACGGGGGAGAACATAGCTAGGCAGCATCGGATGGTGGTCTGTAGGATGACTTTGGAGACCAAGAAGAGGAAGCAGGTGAAGGCAGAGCCAAGGATCAAACGGTGGAAGTTGAAGAAGACTATTGTGTGGAGTTCAGGGAAGGGTTAAGACAGACACTAGGTGGTAGTGAAGAGTTGGCGGATGGCTGGGCAACCACTGCAGAAATAGTGAGGGAGACAGCTAAGAAGGAACTTGGTGTGTCATCAGAAGAGAGGAAGGAAGACAAGGAGACTTGGTGGTGGAATGAGGAAGTACAGCAAAGTATACAGAGGAAGAGGTTGGTAAAGAAGAAGCGGGATAGTCAGAGAGATGAAGAAAGTAGACAGGAGTACAGGGAGACGCAGTGTAAAGCGAAGAGAGGTGGCAAAGGCAAAGGAAAAGGCATATGGTGAGTTGCATGACAGGTTAGACACTAAGGAAGGAGAAAAGGACTTGTACCGATTGGCTAGACAGAGGGACCAAGCTGGGAAGGATGTGCAGCAGGTTAGGGTGATCAAGGATAGAGATGGAAATGTGCTGACAAGCGAGGAGAGTGTGCTGAGAAGGTGGAAGGAGTACTCTGAGGGGCTGATGAATGAAGAAAATGAGAGAGAGAGAAGGTTGGATGATGTAGGATAGTGAATCAGGAAGTTCAGCGGATTAGCAAGGAGGAAGTGAGGGCAGCTATGAAGAGGATGAAGAGTGGAAAGGCAGTTGGTCCTGATGACATACCTGTGGAGGCATGGAGATGTTTAGGAGAGATGGCAGTGGGGTTTTTAACTAGATTGTTTAATACAATCTTGGAAAGTGAGAGGATGCCTGAGGAGAGGAGAAGAAGCATACTGGTACCGATTTTCAAGAACAAGGACGATGTACAGAACTGCAGCAACTACAGAGGTATAAAGTTGATCAGCCACAGCATGAAGATATGGGAAAGAGTAATAGAAGCTAGGTTAAGAGGAGGAGAGATGACGATCAGCGAGCAGCAGTATGGTTTCATGCCATGGAAGAGCACCACAGATGTGATGTTTGCTTTGAGAATGTTGATGGAGAGTATAGAGAAGGTCAGAAGGAGTTACATTGTGTCTTTGTAGATTTAGAGAAAGCATACGACAGGGTGCCGAGAGAGGAGGTGTGGTATTGTATGAGGAAGTCGGGAGTTGCAGAGAAGTATGTAGGAGTGGTGCAGGATATGTATGAGGGAAGTGTGACAGTGGTGAGGTGTGTAGTTGGAATGACAGATGGGTTCAAGGTGGAGGAGAGATTACATCAAGGATCAGCTCTGAGCCCTTTCTAGTTTGCAATGGTGATGGACATGTTGACGGACGAGGTCAGGCAGGAGTCTCCGTGGACTATGATGTTTGCAGATGACGTTGTGATCTGTAGTGAGAGTAGGGTGTAGGTGGAGGAGAGCCTGGAGAGGTGGAGGTATGCACTGGAGAGAAGAGGAATGAAAGTCAGTAGGAGCAAGACGGAATACATATGCGTGAATGAGAGAGAGGACAGTGGAATGGTCACGATGCAAGGAGTGGAGGTGACGAAGGCATATGAGTTTAAGTAACGGGGAGTGCAGAAGAGAGGTGAAGAAGAGAGTGCAGGCAGGGTAGAGTGGGTGGAGAAGAGTGTCAGGAGTGATTTGTGACAGAAGGGTACCAGCAAGAGTTAAAGGGAAGGTTTACAAGATGGTTGTGAGACCAGCTATGTTGTATGGTTTGGAGGCAGTGGCACTGATGAAAAGACAGGAGGAGGAGCTGGAGGTGGCAGAATTGAAGATGATAAGATTTTCACTGGGAGTGATGAAGAAGGACAGGATTAGGAAGGAGTATATTAGAGGGACAGCTCAGGTTGGACAGTTTGGAGACAAAGCAAGAAAGGCAAGATTGAGATGGTTTGGACATGTGTGGAGGAGAGATGCTGGGTATATTGGGAGAAGGATGTTGAATATGGAGCTGCCAGGGAAGAGGAGATGAGGACGGCCAAAGAGGAGGTTTATGGATGTGGTGAGGGAGGATATGCAGGTGGCTGGTGTGACAGAGGAAGATGCGGAAGACAGGAAGCGATGGAAACGGATGATCCGCTGTGGTGACCCTAATGGGAGCAGCCGAAAGTAGTAGTAGTAGTAGTAATAGTAGTAGTAATAGTAATAGCTATACAAATGAAATTGACTTGACTAATCAAAACTAAGTAACGGGCAATTACTCAGGATAAA
The DNA here is from genome assembly GCF_029633865.1 of Lampris incognitus. NCBI lineage: Eukaryota > Metazoa > Chordata > Actinopteri > Lampriformes > Lampridae > Lampris > Lampris incognitus. The sequence continues at coordinate 1,509,473 of NC_079226.1, forward strand.
ATACTGACTTAGACAGCTAGGGGAAGGTCTGTTATGTACATTTTACCAGTAATATTGGCTTTATGCTGCTCTCACACTATCTTTTGAGATGCCTGTGAAATTAAATTAGATATTAGGTCAGGTCAATTTTATTTGTATAGCCCAACATCACAAATTACAAATGTGCCTCAGGGGGCTTTACAGCAACACAACATTCTGTCCTTAGACCCTCTCATCAGATAAGGAGCAACTCCCTACAAACCTTTAACAGGGAGAAAAAATAGAAAGAAACCTCAGGGAGATATTACTGTGCATACTTATTTAATTTCATGTCAAACTTTCAAAATACACTATATGGACAAAAGTATAGGGACACACATTTTCATCATTGAATTCAGGTGTTTCATTCAGACCCCTTGCCACAGGTGTATGAATCCAGCAGCTAGTCATGCAGTCTGCATTTATAAACATTTGTGAAAGAATGGGTCGTTCTGAAGAGCTCAGTGAATTCAAGCGTGGTACTGTCACAGGATGCCACCTTTGCCATAAATCAGTTCATGAAATGTCTTCCCTGCTGGATATTCTACGGTCAACTGTAAGTGGTATTATTGAAAAGTGGAAGCGTTTAGGAATAACAGCAACTCAGCCACGAAGTGGCAGACCACGTAAAGTCACACAGCGGGGTCAACGAGTGCTGAGGCGCCTAGTGCGTAAAAGTCTCCAGCACTCTGTTGACTCAATAACTGCAGAGTTCTAAACTTCCTCTGACATTAACATCAGCACAAAAACTGTGCACCAGGAGCTTCATGGAATGGGTTTCCATGGCCGAGCAGCTGCATGCAAGCCTTACATCACCAAGCACAATGCCAAGCGTGGGATGGATGGTGTAAAGCACGCTGCCGCTGGACTCTGGAGCAGTGGAAACGTGTTGTGTGGAGTGATGAATCACTCTTCTGTCTGGCAGTCTGATGGACCAGTCTGGGTTTGGTGGATGCCAGGAGAACGTTACCTGCCTGACTGCATTGCGCCAACTGTAAAGTTTGCTGGAGGAGGGATAATGGTATGGGGTTGTTTCTCAGAGGTTGGGCTAGGCCCCTTAGTTCCAGTAAAGGGAAAACTTAATGCTTCAGCATACCAAGACATCTTGGACAGTTCTAGGCTTCCAACTTTGTGGGAACAGTTTGGGGAGGGCCCTTTACTGTTCCAGCATGACTGTGACCCAGTGCACAAAGCAAGGTCCATTAAGACATGGCTGGGTGAGTTTGGTGTGGAAGAACTTGACTGGCCTGTACAGAGCCCTGACCTCAACCTCATCGAACACCTTTGGGATGAACTAGAACGGAGATTGCGAGCCAGGTCTTCTCGTCCAACATCAGTGCCTGACCTCACAAATGCTCTTCTGGATGAATGGGCAAAAATTCCCAGACACACCCCAAAATGTTGTGGAAAGCCTTCCCTGAAGAGTGGAAGCTGTTATAGCTGCAAAAAGGGGGGACCAACTCCGTATTAATGCCTATAGATTTAGAACAAGATGTCATAAAAGCTCCTGTAGGTGTAATGGCCAGGTGTCCCAATACTTTTGTACATAAAGTGTATGTTACATTACTATTGGTGAAGTCTTTGAAACTTGAACAGCACAGATGTTATATCAAAAATGTTGTTACTGGACCTGGCCAATATGTAATCGGCACTGTGAGAATCATTCTACAGCGACCTGTGTGTTTGTATGTCTTTCTGTGTATGGGTTTTTTTTCCCCCCTTTTTCTCCCCGATTGTACCCGGCCAATTACCCCACTCTTCCAAGCCATCCCAGTCGCTGCTCCACCCCCTGTGCTGATCCGGGGAGGGCTGCAGACTACCACACGTCTCCTCCGATACATGTGGAGTCACCAGCCGCTTCTTTTCACCTGACAGTGAGGAGTTTCACCAGGGGGACATAGCGCATGGGAGGATCACGCTATTCCCCACAGTTCCCCCTCCACCCCCCGAACAGGTGCCCATACCGACCAGGGGAGGCGCTAGTGCAGCGACCTGGACACATACCCACATCCGGCTTCACACCCGCAGACACAGCCAAGGTGTCTGTAGGGATGTCCGACCAAGCCGGAGGTACTCACCAACTATTTGATTAGCAAGCAAGCAAGTTTATTTTTAAACCACATTTCGTACACAGGGCAATTCAGTGTGCTTTACACAAATAAACACAGAAAAGGAACAACCATATGAAATATAATTAAAAGGGAGTAAATAGAGGCAAATAGGAACAATCATATATAAAATATAATTAAAAGAGTACAAAGTACATAACATTTACTTTGAATGAGCAATTAAAAAGAGTAATATAATTGAAAGACATGTACTATAAAAAGAAAATACAAAGTACAAAAAAAAAAAAAAAAAAAAGATAGTCACTTCTCCACCAGGAGTGACCAGAGATCTACTTCCAGAATTAAAAAGCAGTTGGAATGAGGTGCAAGTTTTAATGCTCAATCATAGGCACAAGAAAAAAGAAATGTTCTTAAGCTAGATTTAAAAATTGCTATGTTTGGGGCACATCTAAAATCTTCTGGTAGTTTGTTCCAGTTGTATGCAGCTAAATGCTGCTCCACCATGTTTGGTTTGGACTCTGGGCTGAACTAATTGACCTGAGTCCATGGATCTTAGAGCCCTACCCGGTTTATACTCTTCAAGCATGTCAGTGATGTATTCTGGGCCTACACCATTCAGTGATTTGTTGACAAGTAGCAACACTTTAAAATCTATTGTATACCCAACTGGAGCCAGTGTAGCGATTTCAGGGCTGCAGTAATATGCTCTGTTCTCTTGGTCCTGGTTAAAACTCCAGCAGCAGCATTCTGAATGAGCTGCAGCTGTTTAATGGCCTTTTTGGGAAGAAGGTCAGTTAAGAGACCGTTACAGCAATCAATTCTACTGGAAATAAAAGCGTGGATGAGCTTCTCCTGGTCATTTTGGGATACCAGACCCTTGATTCTGGCTATATTTTTAAGGTGATAGAAGGCTGTTTTATTGATTGCTTTGATATGGCTGGTGAACATGAGAGCTGACTCTATTAAAAAGCCAAGATTCGGACTTTGTCTTTGGTTTTTAGAGCTCGAGAATTGAGTTGTTCATTTATAACAATGAACAACTCAATCTTATAATATCTGATGGGTTAATATGTGATGCTAACCTCAGTTTTGACAATCAAATTAAACATGTTGTTCAGTCATGCTTTTTCCAACTCAAGCTAATTTCCAAAATTAGGTCATTTTTATCAATTGCCAATTTGCAAAAAGTTGTACACACTTATATCTTTTCTCGACTCGACTACAGTAACGCACTTTATTCTGGTATCAGCAAGGGCTCCCTCCACTGTCTGCATTTGGTACAAAATGCCGCTGCTCGGCTCATTACAGGGACAAGGAAGCATCACCATATCACTCCTGTGCTTGCCTCCCTACACTGGCTCCCTGTTATATTTCGAATTGATTTTAAAATTTGACTGCTCACTTCAAAGGCTTTAAATGGTATTGCTCCTTTATACGTTTGGGATTTATTGACTTGGTATGTCCCCCCTCGACCATTAAGGTCTGCAGATGGAGCTTATTCCCAGGTCTCGGTTGGTTTCAAAGGGTGATGGGGCTTTTGCTGTTAGAGCCACCACACTATGGACCTGTCTTCCTGCTGAGCTAAGATGAACTAAGTCTTTAGCTTCTTTTAAATCTCATCTTAAAACTTTTCTTTTTATGAAAGCTTTTACAAATGTCTGATAATTGTTTTTATTTTTACTATTTTATTTTCACTCTTATTTGAGCTTACTCTTATTCCTGCCTTGTCTGGTTTTATCTGGGGTTTTTTGGGGGGCGGGGGGGAGTTTGTGAAACACTTTGTAACATTGTTTTAGAAAGGTGCTATATAAAATTATAACCATTATTATTATTATAATAATTATTATTATAGTTCTCTTCTCTTTGTTGCCAAACACAATAATCTCTGTTTTTTCCTTATCTAATTGAAGAAAGTTTTGGCTCAACCACTTATTTATCTGCTCCAAACAGTGACACGGTGAGTCTATTGGGCTGAGATCATCAGGTGAAAGAGCCAGATATATCTGATTATCAACTGCATAACTATGGTAATCCATGTTGTTGCTCTGAAGAATTTGGCCTAAAGGCAGCATGTACAGATTAAACAGGAGAGGTCCGAAAACTGATCCCTGGGGGATTCCACATGTCATAGCTTCTCTATCAGATTCATAACTGCCAATGGTGACAAAGTAACTTCTGTTTTCTAAATAATACCTGAACCAATTAAGGACTGCTCTGGAAAGTCTTACCCAATGTTCCAGCCTGTCCAACAGTATTCTGTGATCTACAGTGTCAAATGCCGCACTGAGATCAAGTAAAACCAGAACAGATATTTTACCTGAGTCTGTATCCAGCCGTATGTCATTTAACACTTTTATAAGAGCTGTTTCAGTGCTGTGGTTAGGTTGGAAACCTGATTGATATTTGCCAAAATGACCATTTGAGTTAAAAAAAATTGCTGAGTTGATTTGAAACAACTTTCTCGATGATCTTAGCTATAAAAGGAAGATTTGAAACTGGTATATAGTTATTTAACACAGAGGTATCCACAGATCTCTTTTTTAGGAGTGGCTTAATGGCAGCTATTTTAGTGACTTTGGGCAAGTGCCTGATAGCAGTGAGCTATTAACTATTTGATGTAACTAAGTTTTTACAGAGTTAAAAATAGTTTTAAAAAAAAATCAGTGTGTCGAGACATGTTGATGATTTAAGATGCTGAACTGTTTCTGCTAGAATTTCTTGATAAATGGTATTAAATTGTGACATAATGACCAGATTATTTCTAGGTGGTCGTAGAGACTGCATAGTATGGGTATTATTAATGTTCCCGTTAATCAAATTAGAAACTGTAGCTGTCTAGCCTTGCATAACTCATAGTTAAAATTATAAAGGCTTTGTTTACACAAGTCATAGTGGATTTGAAGTTTAGTTTCCCTCCATTTGCGTTCGGCTTTCCTGCCTTCTCTTTTCAGGGCTTTTACCAACATGGTATTTATCCAAGCTGTCTTTTTTTTGCTCAGAGTTTTCTTTTTACTGATGCAACAACATCCATGACATTCAGAATTTTCATGTTAAAAGTTATCCAGGAGAATATCAGCTGACTGGATTCATGGTTTGTGACATAGTTATTGTCTCCATAAACGTAGCACTAGTACTCTCATTTATATACCTCTTCTGGTAACACTTTAGTATGGGGAACATAAAAAAACTTAATTACTAGTGAATTAGTAATGATCAAGATGTCACTTTAGTATGGGGAACATATTCTAAGTAACAAAAACTTAATTTACAGTAATTTAACACTATTAACACTTGTAGTTTTGTGTTTTGCTATGTAAGAACAGACCATATTCATTAAGTGTTAGTAAGGGAGAATAACTCTTCTTGTGGTACTACCACCTTATAAAGTCCATACTAAGCAAAGCATATTGAGATGGTACTACTAATAAGCAATAATTCTGAGGTTATAGAGGGAAAACTCATAGTTAATGGCTTACTGGTTGTATAATAAGGCCATGCAGAATAAGGCATTAATGAGTACGTAATAATGACCAATTAAGAGCCAATATGTTGCTAATTTGCATGCTAATAAGCACCTAATTAATGGTGACTACGTTCCCCATACTAAAGTGTTACCCCTCTTCTTAACAGATACACAGCTAGTTTGAACATCCGGTACGATCCATAAGTCAAAGGAGACACAGCAGTGATCAGAAAGGGCCAAGTCCTTAACCATAACGGATGAAATGTTGATCCCTTTAGAGGTAACAAAATCTAGAACGTGGCCCCGAGTGTGCGTGGGCTCTTTTACATGTTGCGAGAGGTCAGAAGTGTCACGTAGGGCAAAGAGATCTTTGGTATTATTGTCCATGTTATTATCTATATGAATGTTAAAATCTCCTGTTATAATAAAGTTACAATCAATAGTAATAGCTGATAGCAGTTCATTAAAATCATCAATAAAATCAACAGAATATCTTGGAGGTCTGTAAATGGTTAGAAATAGAATTTTGGGAGCACCCGTCAATATAAAACTGAGGTACTCAAAAGAAGTAAAATCATCAAGTAAAATCTCTTTGTACTGAAAAACATCTTTAAATAAGGCAGCTACTCATCCTCCCTTCTTGCCAGTCTGGCATGTATTCATAAAACTAAATTTTTCTGGCACCATCTCGTTGAGAACAGTAGCGCTGTTGCCTTCAGTTAACCGCATCTCAGTAAGGAAAAAAAAACCTAAATTGTATGATGTTATAATGTCATTTACTTAAATTTGATTTGTTGGGAAGAGATCTGATATTGAGTAAAGCTAGCTTTGCTGAGATAATAGGGGCCCTTGTGGTAGCCTGAGACTGTCGTGGAATATGTAACAAATTAGACTGGGTTACCCTGTTAATTGAGTACACTCGAGTTCTTCTATTTCTAATCAATACCGGAATAGACAACAGTGCCGGATTACATCTGAGGGAGGTAATAGTAGGCCCTCCTGACCAGAAGGGGGATGTAGTGTGGGTTGTAGGGGATGGAGATCCAAAGGAGTTGAATTAAGTGCAACTGGACTTGGTATATATCCGTGAAGACGATTCGCCTCTCATCCAAGAGGCTTCCTCAGTTCATGCCTTTCTGACTTGGCTGGTGATGAGACTCTATCCTCTAGGAGTCGTTGTCAGAGCTATTGATATGCGTGGCTCTTTGTGATCCGATATTTACCAACGCCCTTCGCTAACAGAGCCATAGATATGAGTGGCTCTTTTGTGTCCCGATGTTTGGCTGCGCCCGTCGTTATCGGAGCTATTGATATGCGTGGCTCTCCTGTGCTCTGATGTCCAGCCGGGCCCGTCGCCATAGGAGCTATTGATTTGCATTTGTTTAGCAGCGACGGTGGTTGGGGGTGTTAGTTTCGACTTCATTATTCAGTGGTCATGAGAGTGGTTGGAGCTGTTAGTGACTGACTGTTGTTCTTGGAGGCTAGGCTTCTTGAGTCTCCTGGGTAGAGATGAAAGGACGGCATTGTAAGTGGGAGATAGGTGGTGTCGCAGACCTCTTCCTCTGTTGAGGGATGGTTTTTCCAGTTTCACATAGATGGCTTCCTTCACCCCTCTTTCAAACCATCTATCTTCCCTGTCCAAAATGTGTACGTTGCTGTCCTGGAAGGAGTGTGTCTTCTCCTTTAGGTGTAGATAGACTGCTGAGTCTTGTCCTGAGGAGTTTGGCCTTCTGTGTTGGACCATCCGTTTGTGTAGTGGTTGTTGGGTTTCTCCTATGTATAGGTCAGTGCAATCCTCATTGCATTGTACGGCATACACCAGATTGCTGTTCCGGGTGTGTGGTACACGGTCTTTGGGATGAACCAATCTTTGTCGGAGTGTGTTGCTGGGTTTGAAGTATACCGGGATGCGGTGTTTGTTGAAAATTCTCCTGAGTTTTTTGAGACCCCAGAAACATACGGGATGACTGTGCTCTTCCTTCTGTTCCTTTTCTCCTCGTTGCTCACCTGGTTGGTCTTCTTGGAACGTGTTGCAGTTTTCACAAAGGTCCAACTGGGGTAGCCGCAGGTTTTTAAAGCTCCCCTCAGGTGTTTGTGTTCTTCTCGTTGGGCCTGAGTGCTGCTGGGCACATTGTCAGCTCTGTGTTGCAGAGTTCTGATGACGCCCAGTTTGTGTTCCAGCGGGTGGTGTGAGTCGAAAAGTAGATATTGGTTTGTGTGTGTAGGTTTCCTGTAAGCCCCAATGTGGAGGCTCCTGTCTTCCCCAATTTGGACGTCACAGTCCAAGAAGGGCAAACTGTTGTTCTTTACGTCTTCCCTTGTGAACTTAATGTTCTTGTCCACTGAGTTGATGTGTTTGGTAAACGCTTGCACCTCTTGTGTTTGGATTTTGACCCATGTGTCGTCCACATATCTGAACCAGTGGCTCGGAGGTGTTGCTCTGAAGGAGTTCAGGGCCCTGTGTTCTACCTCTTCCATATATAAGTTGGCCACAATGGGCAATACTGGTGAGCCCATTGCACAGCCGTGTTTCTGTCTGTAAAACTGGCCCCTCAATAGCTCTGACGACGACTCCTAGAGGATCAATTCTGAGTCTCATCACCAGCCAGTCAGACTAGCTTGGTCTAGTCAGAAAGGCACGAACTGAGGAAGCCTCTTGGATGAGAGGCGAAACGTCTTCATGGATATACCAAATCCAGTTGCACTTGATTCAACTCCTTTGGATAACTATGACCTCAATCTGCAACAGACATGACCCACGCCACAGTAAAGTGGGGGGAGGGGACCAGAGATGTAGAGCCGCTTATGTTGAACCGAGAGGGAGTCAAGAATTTTGCTGAAGCAGCGTTTCAGTATTTCTGAGGTCTGACTGGATACGTCATTACAGCCAACATGAGGGACAACATCACGGGCGAGTGGATGAACAGCTAAGATGTTGGGGATTTTCTCCATGATATCAGTCACCTTAGCGCCAGGAAAACAAAGTTGCCGCAGATTTTCTCTTTATGTTTCTCACACTCAAGTCACCAATGATAAGCGTGGTCAGAGGGGGAGTTGACGGTGGGGAAAACTTCACCCGTGAGGACGGTGGGGATGGAGAAGGATGGACAGGGAGGGGGACAGGAGCTCTCCTCGGGGCTGGTGTAAACTGCGGTGTGGATTGGTGAGCCCTGACATGGAAGGAGCGCTCGGGTTTGGCTGGTGGAAGGACCGGTGGTGACAGTGGGCTGTGGGACTGGGATTGGGGCTCCTAAGCCAAAAGAGGTAGAAAGTAATGCAGATTGAAAATATCATATTTATTCTTCAGCTGGACGTCAAAGCTAGGCAGTGCATGAGAGGAGCGCCTCCCTCTTCTGCTATGAGCTCTGATCAGGGTCCGGGGCTTGTGATGGGACGGGGTAGAGCTGACCGGGACCTTAGGTTTAGCCCCGAGGTGGACCCAGACTCATTGGGCTCGATGAATGGAGGAAGGACTACAGCAGCTGCAGGGCAGACAGCGGTGGCAGCTGACTTGGTGACCAAAGGAGGAGAGGTAGCCTCAACAGCAGGACAGAGAACGGTGGCGATAGGCTCGGTGACTGGAGAAGCAGAACCAGCAGCGGTGTCGGTATGCACTGGACCAAGAATGCCAGTTGATTAGGTAAACTTATCTAGTGCAGGTGAAATGAGGGGCTGTGTTCCATGTATTTGAATGCACGTCATGAGTGTTACTGCACTATGGTGTATGCATTTTTGTGTGGCAGTCTTTGTGTCCAAGAAAAATTTCACTCAGGACAAATAAAGTAATCTTGAGGTGGGAACCACTTTGACCAAGAGCATAGCCTGAATTCTTTGAGACATGGATTCAACAAGGAGCAGGAAACATTCCACATGGACCAAAGAAGGTTGAATCAGTTCATCTGGACACAACATTTATTGAGAGAGAAACGTTTCATCATCATCATCCAAGTGACCTCTTCAGTCTCACCCGACTGCAGGTGTCCCCACCCTTATAAACAATACAGTTGCATAACGACCCAAACCAACGATTGTTTCATATGCAAATTGGCGTGACCATTGACTACTACAACTGTTTTGTTTATAAGGGTGGGATACCTGCAGTCAGGTGAGACTGAAGAGGTCACTTAGAAGATGATGAAACATTTCTCTCAATAAAGGTTGTGTCCAGATGAACTGATTCACCTTTCTGTGATTTCCTTACTTGGATTATTGAGCATGCATCAAGACATCAGCTCAAGACCCATTTTTATGCTCTTGCTTATAATTAATTCCACTTTATATTTCTTTTACTCTTATTTTTTATCTTGTACTGTGGTTTTATTTCTTGCCTTGTTTTATGTTTTTTGCCTAGGTCTGTGTTTTATTACTTTAAACTTATCTTATCTGTATTGTTGTTGAGTTTTATTGTTTACCTTGATTTTAATGTAAAGCACTTTGAGCTGCATTTTATGTATGAAAGGTGCTATACAAATAAAGTTTATTATTATTATTATTATTCCACATGGATCTTGATTCATACCAATTAAACAGATTTACACAGAGCTTCCCATTCCATCGCATCTCAAAGGTCTTCCACTGGGTCCAGATCTGGGGACTGTGCTGGTCATCTGACTAAACTAAAGCTGCCGTCATGACCCAAAGACCTTGATGAGGTGATGTGTGTTTGTGACACTTGGCATGTAGGCCTGCTAGAATGATCTTAAAGGAAGTTGGTGTGAATTTCAGAAGGTGTAATGAGTAAAGCAGTGACATTAGCTTGTCCAGAGGTATGAGGGGACAGAGAATTCCATCAATCCAGTATTAACTTAATTAATCCCTTTCGGATTCTCTGCGGTTTTTTTGGCTAAGACCAAGTGCATTAGTTTTTTTTGTTTTACAAAGTGAAAGCACATAATTCATTCACAGCTCCTGCAGTAAAGGAACAAATGTGTATTACACTGTATCTAATATGCTGATTACTAATCAATGAACGTGTAAACGAGAGCATAACTTCAGATACCTTGCCGTCTCACAAGTCATCATGCAACATGATGGAAGAGGATTTGTCATGCACATTAAAGAGGCCAAAGGCCCCCTGGAGTGGGAAAAGGCAGTAGTAGCAGTTATCAACACTACAGCAGTATCACAGGAGGTAGAGCAGGTCAAAAACAAGATGGCACCATAGACGCTTACCTCGGTTCTGTGCTCTCTTGTACTTTTTCTGTGTTTGTTTATTTGTTTGGTTTCCAGCATCCACTCACTGATCACATACAGCAGGGAAGAACTTTTAAGCCTCCAACTGTCCACTGGATAAACTGAACACACTTTTCTACCGACTTGTTTTAACCAAAGTCTTGCCGGGCTTTTGGCTGGGGGTGCCCTGTGCAGGCTCCAGCGGAGACACCAACGGGTGAACTGGCGCGCTCGTTAAACTGCGACAGCGGGGATTTCAAACTGCACTCTCGTCAATCCACCTGGCAAATGTCCGCTCTCTGGCCAACAAGATCTCCCGCCCTGTGTCTCACTGAAACCTGGTTTAGTGAGCAGATAACAAACAGTACACTTCATCTGCCACAGTTCCAACTCCTACAAGGGGTCCGCGAAACAGAGCTATCAGGGAAAAAAAACGAGGTTGGTGTACGGATGTCACAGTGTTGAAGAAATCATGCAGCCCTCACTTAGAGACATCTTTCATTGACTGTAAAGAATTCTATTCACCACGGGGAAGTTCATCATTTATTCCGGTTGGTGTCTATATCCCACCCCAGGCCTGTGTTAAAGAGGCATTAAAACACCTGGCTGGTCAAATTACAAACATGGAGCACAAATATCCAGACTCCCTTCTTACTGTCCCTTGTACAAGAGGAACTACAGAACATACTGGATGCCTCTGCAAAGGCATACAAGCAGCTTGGCCTGGCCATTAGCATAAAAAAGACCCATGTCCTCTACCAACCCCCACCCAACAGAAATATGCCTGCTCTGCACCCATCCATCTCTGTAGACAACACCAGACTCGAAAATGTGGAACAGTTCCCATATCTTGGCAACCTTCTCTCCTCCAAAGCCAACACTGACATTGAAATACACCATCGTCTCAGTTGTACCAGCCGGGCCTTCTCAAGATTTGAGGAAAAGGGTTGACGTTCCATGACGTTCGGGCCGGAATAAAAATTCTGGTGTACAAAGTGGTAGTGCTGCCCACCCTACTGTATGGGTCAGAAACCTGGACCACATACAGCAGGCACCTGAAGGCACTCGAGACATACCAACAGTGATGCCTCAGGAAGATCCGTAAGATCAACTGGGAGAATAAGCTCACCAACTTCAGTGTCCTCAAGGAGACCAACATGCCTACTATAACTGCCACCATCACATAACATCAGCTGAGATGGACTGGCCGTGTCCTCCGCATGTCTGACTCACCTCCTGAAACAAGTCCTTTACTCTCAGCTCGTGACAGGACACTGTTCCCCAGGACGACAACAGAAGCGATATAAAGATAACATCAAGGCCCATATCATAAGGTTTGGCATCGACATTAACACCTGGAAACATGCAGCAAAACACAGGGAGGCCTGGAGACTGGCTGTCCGCGAGGGTGCTGGACACTACACTACAACCATGACCTCCTAAAACCACATGACCTCCTAAAACTATGAACTCCTAAAACCACTGTGCTGCTAAAAACAAGTGCAATCTCAGAAAGGAGCAAGTTACCAGAAAGGCCCAAACCACACCCTCGCCCACATTACCCCAAAATATGCAGCTCCAGGATCGGCCTCTATGCCCACCTGAAGACCTACAAGGACCTAGAAGGAGGACAGTCATACTCGACCCAGAGTGACCGTCAATGATGATGGTGTGAATGTGAGGCAATAACTAACTGTAAAGCACTGCTGCAGCTACAAAAGCGCTACATAAAGTGCCATCCATTTACTATCAACAAAGTTATTAAAATGATGCCAAAGTGATGACGATGCGTGTTTGTAGATTTAGCAGTGTGTATCTAGGTATACGTGTGTGTGTGTGTGTGTGTGTGTGTGTGTGTGTGTGTGTGTGTGTGTGTGTGTGTGTGTGTGTCACTCACTTAACATTTTCTCTGAGCTGTTTCACCAGCTTGATGTTGACATCGGCCTCTAGTAGAGCAGCACACACCTCCTTCAACATTGCATTCAGCACCTAGGGAGGAAGCAGATGCTTTACTTATCCCTCTGCTGCGTAGTTCAGTTGAACACACCTTCCTCTGAGTTCAGCTAATGGCCATGAACAGAGATCCATATCAACTGTTTCCTGCTTGCATGGCCACCGTACAGTGTTTCTCTGACAGTCGTAGTGTACCAAGGAAAATCAATTGCGTTAAAATCTAAATCTCGGTTTGACCACATGGGCTTTCCTAAATTGCAACAGGCTGATATTATTTAAGAGTGTGGTGATTAACCAAACCCATGATTCAACGACTTTTGATAAAAAGTTAAAATTCAATCCGATTTTTCCCTCTCCTCAGCAGACCATTAAACTGTTATCAGTCTTGATTTACAAGTACACACACCAGCTTCTCAAAATAATACAACTGTACTTATGAAACCAATATAGATAAGAAAAACATGCCTTCAATAAAATATTCTATGTCAAAATAATGAAAAAAGCCTGCCAGTTTGAGTTCACATGAAGCTGGAGTCATAGTCTGCATCATTTCTTTTTTCTAAAGTACACCTCCCTCCCCATCTAATGACTAATAAGGAGAGAAAAGAATTATTCCACATTGTATTCTTACAACCAATTGTATTTTTACAATGAATGTGTTCTTTGCATGTAACCCATCCTATTGTATAGCAGCATGTAACCCATCCTATTGTATAGCAGCATGTAACATCCTATTGTATAGCAGCATGTAACCATCCTATTGTGTAGCAGCATGTAACCATCCTATTGTATAGGAGCATGTAACATCCTATTGTATAGGAGCATGTAACCATCCTATTGTATAGGAGCATGTAACCATCCTATTGTATAGGAGCATGTAACCATCCTATTGTATAGGAGCATGTAACATCCTATTGTATAGCAGCATGTAACCATCCTATTGTATAACAGCATGTAACCATCCTATTGTATAGGAACATGTAACCATCCTATTGTATAGCAGCATGTAACATCCTATTGTATAGCAGCATGTACCCATCTTATTGTATAGCAGCATGTAACCATCCTATTGTATAGCAGCATGTAACCATCCTATTGTATAGCAGCATGTAACCATCCTATTGTATAGGAGTATGTAACCATCCTATTGTATAGGAGCATGTAACATCCTATTGTATAGCAGCATGTAACCATCCTATTGTATAACAGCATGTAACCATCCTATTGTATAGGAGCATGTAACGATCCTATTGTATAGGAGCATGTAACATCCTATTGTATAGCAGCATGTAACCATCCTATTGTATAACAGCATGTAACCATCCTATTGTATAGGAGCATGTAACGATCCTATTGTATAGCAGCATGTAACCATCCTATTGTATAGCAGCATGTAACATCCTATTGTATAGCAGCATGTAACCATCCTATTATATAGGAACATGTAACCATCCTATTGTATAGGAACATGTAACCATCCTATTGTATAGGAGCATGTAACCATCCTATTGTATAGGAACATGTAACCATCCTATTGTATAGCAGCATGTAACATCCTATTGTATAGGAGCATGTAACCATCCTATTGTATAGCAGCATGTAACATCCTATTGTATAGGAGCATGTAACCATCCTATTGTATAGGAGCATGTAACGATCCTATTGTATAGCAGCATGTAACATCCTATTGTATAGCAGCATGTAACATCCTATTGTATAGCAGCATGTAACCATCCTATTATATAGGAACATGTAACCATCCTATTGTATAGGAACATGTAACCATCCTATTGTATAGGAGCATGTAACCATCCTATTGTATAGGAACATGTAACCATCCTATTGTATAGCAGCATTTAACATCCTATTGTATAGGAGCATGTAACCATCCTATTGTATAGCAGCATGTAACATCCTATTGTATAGCAGCATGTAACATCCTATTGTATAGCAGCATGTAACATCCTATTGTATAACAGCATGTAACCATCCTATTGTATAGGAACATGTAACCATCCTATTGTATAGGAGCATGTAACCATCCTATTGTATAGGAGCATGTAACCATCCTATTGTATAGGAGCATGTACCCATCTTATTGTATAGCAGCATGTAACCATCCTATTGTATAGCAGCATGTAACCTTACTATTGTATAGCAGCATGTAACCATCCTATTGTATAGCAGCATGTAACCATCCTATTGTATAGGAACATGTAACCATCCTATTGTACAGCAGCATGTAACCATCCTATTGTATAGCAGCATGTAACCATCCTATTGTACAGCAGCATGTAACCATCCTATTGTACAGCAGCATGTAACCATCCTATTGTATAGCAGCATGTAACCATCCTATTGTATAGGAACATGTAACCATCCTATTGTACAGCAGCATGTAACCATCCTATTGTACAGCAGCATGTAACCATCCTATTGTACAGCAGCATGTAACCATCCTATTGTATAGCAGCATGTAACGATCATATTGTATAGCAGCATGTAACCTTACTATTGTATAGGAGCATGTAACCTTACTATTGTATAGGAGCATGTAACCATCCTATTGTATAGGAGCATGTAACCATCCTATTGTATAACAGCATGTAACATCCGATTGTATAGGAGCATGTAACCATCCTATTGTATAGCAGCATGTAACATCCGATTGTATAGGAGCATGTAACCATCCTATTGTATAGGAGCATGTAACCATCCTATTGTATAACAGCATGTAACATCCGATTGTATAGGAGCATGTAACCATCCTATTGTATAGCAGCATGTAACATCCGATTGTATAGGAGCATGTAACCATCCTATTGTATAGGAGCATGTAACCATCCTATTGTATAGGAGCAGTGGGCAGCTGCAGTGCCCAGGGACCAACTCCAGTTCTTTCCATTACCTTGCTCAGGGGCACAGACGGGAGTATTATCAATCAATCAAATCTTACTTTATTCAGACACATAGCTCCATATTTAAAAAAAACAACAACAACAAAAATACAACACGGGACAACACAAAAATACAGCTAAAACATCAGTTCACAAGTCCACAATGATTAAAACCTATGCAGACATTTGTTCCAATGTTTCCAGAAACAAGAGGAGTACTTTGTGTCACTTTTTGTAGGCTCAGTTAACAGCATTATAATTACATTCTTTGAATAAATTAATCGACAGATAAATTTGAACACACCATGAAAAGAGGGAACATTACTAGTCACAAACATATGACTTGCACTTGTCCATCTTGGAAGCTTGAGCAAGATTGTGAATGCATCATTATTAAGGCTGGGTGTTTGTCACGGAAAATATTGACTAAAGTCACGGAGCAATCACGGCAAAGTTGTAGACAATCACGGAAAACTAAAAAGAAAGAGGCAGAAATCACGGAGTGTTTTAAATAGCTTGAATGTATTCAATTAACCAAGAGATCTCATGCACAGTTGTGGTAAATTATTGAAATAACATGCGCAATTGTAGCAACAGCAACAAGTGCTTGAACAATTTTTTTTTTTTTAAACAGCAGGCAGTTGCTGCTAGCAACAAATACTGTGGCGGACACTAGGGGCTGTGCCTCTCACCCAGCAGGACTGTGAGCTGGGGGCGTGGTTTACGTTCCCGGGCTCGCCGGTGCAGGGTTGTTCCTGCTGAGTTTTGGTTTTGGAGTTGAGGAATAAACATCAAACTCGCCTTCGTCTCCTGTGTTTTTCCTCATCCTGTCACATTGGTGACCCCGAATTGAACATGTTTGGAGCAGAAGAAGAGTGTGAATCCACTTCGGCCACGCCGCCCCAACTCTCACAGCCGGCCGTTCTCGCCGCGCCTGTGAAGCTCCCAGAGTTCTGGCAGAGCGACCCGGCCTCGTGGTTCCAGCATGTCGAGGCGCTGTTCCACCTGCGTGGAATCTCCGCGGACGACTCCAGATACTATTTGGTCGCCGCTGCGCTGGACCAGCAGTCCACACGCCGGGCCATGCAGCTGTTGCGCGTCCCCCCCCCCCGCAACACGATAAATACGTCGCCCTCAAACATCTTCTGCTCCGGAGGTACAGCCTATCTACCGCAGAGAGGGCAGATAGGATCCTTTCCCTATCCGGTTTGGGCGACGGGACGGCTGTGGATCTCATGGACAATATGCTGTCGCTGCTAGGCTCAGACGAAGGTGGGTTCCTTTTCCCGCACGTTTTCCTGCGCCAGCTCCCGTCTCCTGTGCGCGCGGCTTTGGCTAACTCCCCGTGTCTGGCCGCTGGTGACTGCCGAGGTTTGGCTGAGGAGGCCGATCGGGTCCTGCTGGCTACCAGACGGTTCTCTGTGAAGAGTGAGGCATCGGAGCCTCTGCAGCCGGCGTCGGAGGACGCGGACCCGGCAGTGGTGGCTGGAGTGACTGCCCGGAGACGGCGCGGGAGAGGCCTCTGTTTCTTCCACCAGCGGTTCGGCGGCAAGGCGAGGCGCTGCGTCCCTCCGTGCACGTTGGAGGCGGCGGGAAACTCCAGGGCAGCGCTCAGTAGCAGCTGTGGGCGCTGGCGGACGTAGTGAGCTGCTCTTCATTAAGGACACGATGTCAGGAAGACGGTTTCTGGTGGACTCAGGCTCACAAAAGAGCCTACTCCCTCCTGCTAAGACAGACAGGTCGGCCGAAGGCAGCGGCCCACAGTTAAGTGCAGCTAACGGTTCGTCCATTGCGACGTTTGGCACAAGGTTGGTGACTGTTTGCTTCCACGGGCGCCATTTTGAGTGGGACTTTGTAGTGGCCGCCATTACTGTTCCTATTATCGGCGCGGATGTTCTTGTGTGCTAATGGTCTGCTGGTTGATGTTACAAACCGCCGTTTAATTGATGCTGTGTCTTTCGCCACTGTTCCGTGCGAGACAGGGGGAGCCGGGCCGTTAACACACGCTAACTTTTTAGCATAAGGGGATGTTTTTCAGCGTTTGCTGGCGGATTCTCCATCGGTGACTACGCCTGCCTTTTCCACCGCGGTTACTAAACACGGGGTACAACATTTCATTCCCACTCTGGGACCGCCAGTTTTGGCGCGCGCGCGGCGCCTCGACGCGGTAAAATGGGCTCCAGCTAAGGAGGAGTTCGCCATCATGGAGCGTCTGGGTATAGTGAGGCGTTCCAACAGCCCGTGGGCCTCACTGCTTCACATGGTGCCCAAGGTGGATGGGTCGTGGCGGCCTTGCGGCGACTTTCGCCGCCTGAACAACGTCACCGCCAATGACCGCTATCCCATCCCACACATACAGGACTTTTCCATACGCCTGGCAGGTGCCACTATCTTCTCTAAGGTGGACCTGGTGCGCGGCTATCATCAGGTTCCCGTGTACGCAGAGGACGTGGCCAAGACCGCAGTGATCACCCCGTTTGGGCTTTTTGAGTTCATGCGCATGCGCCTTTTGGCTTGAAGGGGGCAGCGCAAACCTTTCAGAGGCTGATGGACTCGGTGTTTCGTGACCTTGCTTTCATGTTCGTTTATCTCGACGACATATTAGTGGCCAGTCGGTCAGCTGAAGAGCACCTGGCGCACCTGAAACAGGTTTTCCGTCGTCTGGACGAACACGGCCTGATAGTCAACCCGGCCAAGTGTCAGTTTGGACTGCCGGTGATTGACTTCTTAGGTCACCGCATTTCGCCGCAAGGCGCGATCCCGTTGCCTTCTAAGGTGCAAGCGGTGGCGGAATTTCCCCGCCCGGTCTCTATTAAGGCATTGCAGGAATTCTTGGGCATGGTGAATTTCTATAACCGTTTCCTCCCTCGCGCTGCCCACCTCCTTCAGCCACTTTACGAAGCCCTGCGGCTTAAGAAGGCTAACGACCCTGTTGACTGGACTCCCAAACAGGTCCAGGCCTTTGACGGAGCTAAGTGCGCCCTGGCTAACGCTGCCCTCCTCGCCCATCCCACACCCACGGCGTCCATAGTTTTAACAACCGATGCGTCTGACATAGCCGTGGGGGCTGTGGTTGAACAGCGTGTGGCGAATGCGTGGCAGCCACTCGCATTTTTTAGCCACAAACTGCGGGATAGCGAGCGCAAGTACAGCGTTTTTGACCGGGAGTTGCTGGCACTGCACCTTGCAACCCGTCATTTCCGCTTCCTGCTGGAGGGTCGCTCCTTCACGGCTTATGTGGATCATAAACCGCTGACTTTCGCAACGTCCAAGGTGACTGAGCCATGGTCTGCTCATCAGCAGCGCCACCTGGCGGCCATCTCTGAGTTCACAACGGACATTCAGCATGTGGCCGGGAAGTCCAACCCTGTTGCTGATTGTCTGTCGCGTGTGCTTGTGTGTCCTGTGCACCTCGGTGTGGATTTCTCCGCTATGGCTGCCGACCTGCCCAGCGACCCGGACGTCCTTGCCCTTAGGTCAACGCGTACCGGTCTCAAGCTAGAGGACGCTGTGATGCAGGAAGGCAGTCCTGCCCTCCTCTGTGATGTCTCCACCGGCCGTCCCCGCCCCGTTGTTCCAGTGGCCTGGCGCCGTCGAGTTTTCGAATCGATTCACTCCCTCTCGCACCCTGGAGTTCGGGCGTCGGTGAAGTTGGTCGGTTCCAAGTTCGTCTGGCCTGGCCTCCGCAAGGACGTCAAGGGGTGGGCAGCTGCATGTGTAGCGTGCCAGCACGCTAAGGTCCACCAGCACACTAAATCGCCCCTCGAACCGTTTCCGATCCCGGCCAGACGTTTCGACCACGTGCATGTGGACCTGGTGGGCCCTCTACCTTCTTCACAGGGTTTTTACGCACCTGCTCACAATGGTAGATCGGACCACCAGGTGGCCAGAGGCTGTCCCTCCGTCCTCCACAACATCCTCGGATGTTGCACGCGCTTTTCTTTCCCCCTGGGTCGCCCGTTTCGGCACTCCGTCAGATATCACCTCAGACAGGGGCCCCCAGTTCGTGTCAGAGCTCTGGTCGGCACTTGCACGATCCTTGGGTGTGCAGGTACACCGCACTACCGCGTACCACCCTCAGGCTAACGGCTTGTGTGAACGTTTTCACCGGTCGCTCAAGGCAGCGCTGTGCTCTCGGATGGTAACTGGGTGGATGGTTTACCTTGGGTTATGCTCGGGTTGCGTTCGGCTCCTAAGGAGGACCTCAACGCTTCGCCCACTGAGCTGGTGCTCGGTCAGCCACTCCGCGTCCCTGGGGAATTTTTGCCTGGGAGTTCCGCTCCTCGACCCCGTCCGGCCGTTTATCCTTGTTTGTCCGACAGCACTCGGGTTCCAGGCCCCGTTCACCACTGTTTTCCACGGTCGTTCGTGCCTGCGGAGCTCATGTCGGCTCGTTTTGTTTTTGTACGGCATGATGCTCACCGCTCATCCCTCCAACCCCCATACGATGGCCCATTTCGGGTTCTTGAGACGGGTCCTAAGGGTTTTGTGCTAGATATGGGTGGGCGTAGGGAGCGTGTCACGCTTGATAGGCTTAAACGGGCGCACAGGGTGGCAGGCGAAGTTGTGTTTCCGGCCCAGGTTCCCCGTCGGGGTCGTCCTCCTTCCAGGACCCCGGCAGTGTCTTCACGGGTTCAGCGTTCTGCTTCTCAGCCGACTTTGGACTGTGTTTCACCTACTGTTCCGGCTCAGGGACGGCGCAGCCGTTATGGCAGGCTGCTTAAGCCTCCAGTGAGACACTAATTTTCTTTCCAGGAGTCCCTTCTGGGTGTTCGGGGGGGGGGGGGGGGCTGTGTGGCGGACACTAGGGGCTGTGCCTCTCACCCAGCAGGACTGTGAGCTGGGGATGTGGTTTAAGTTCCCGGGCTTGCTGGTGCAGGGTTGTTCCTGCTGAGTTTTGGTTTTTGGAGTTGAGGAATAAACATCAAACTCGCCTTCGTCTGCTGTGTTTTTCCTCATCCTGCCACAATACAACTAAAATGCATTGGTAGACTACTGCATTTAATAGTTTCGGTCCATCGCGGAAAGAAAGAGCATGCTTTTTGGCCTTTAATTTAACAGAACGTTGTGATAAACGGATTATGCTCAAATTGCATTACTAAAATAATAAAACGGTTAAAGTGTGTTTATTTATTTAAAGTTTGTTTTGATACAACATGTTGTACATTGCGAGGTTTGAGTCTTTTATGGAGCGCCTGTTGTCACTGACAACGTTACCGTAACGGGAGAAGGAGCGCTCGGCATCAACACTGTTGACAGGGGCCGTCAAACATCCGATTGCAACAACTGACAAGGATGGGAATCTTGATCCCAACGCATTCCAGAATCTGGAATGGAATACGGCTGCTTCAAACCAGCTGTTCCATCGCGTTATTACAGGTGTCGGAGGAATGCACAGAGTTTTCTCCTTTTCCTGGAGATACATGCGGAATCTAGCTTTACGCATGGGACAAGCTGTAAACGCCTGTTTAACAGCCACAACCAGATCGTTGACTTTCTTAAATGTCTTGCGCCATACGCAACACAGGTGATATGGACAGCGTTTAGAAAGAGAGGTTTCATTCCTCGTTCCCATGCCTTAGTCATATACGCAGCGTTGTCAGATACAACTGCAGTGACCCTATTTCGTCAGTGTACCCTGTATGGCCTGGCTTACGGTCTTGAAATTGACACTGTCTAGAACCATGCCATCTAACAGAATTAATCCAATTTCAACTCCTCGCACTCGGGTTTGCTTAATACAGCCAGTATGTTGAGAACGTATCTGTCCTCGGCATCGGTGGTCTCGTCAGCAACAATGCTAATTCTGTCACAAACTTTGAGTTTGTCTTTGATCTCGTTCACGTGTTTCGCGACTATGCTAGGCAGGTAGGTGCGTCGGAGTTGACAGCACTTGGAATTACTCCGATGTCGCGGAGATTGCGTTCCAGATAGGACTTCAGGCCAACATTGTCCAGTGTGTGTAAGGGGATGTTGGCTGAAGTGAAAGCTTCTGTACGTTTAATTACCTCACTCTGTCTATGCAATTGGGCGGTTGTTTTAGCTTGAAACAGCTCTGACACAGTTTTCTGCAGTTTTCAGCTCTTCTCGGTTTCAACGGCCCGATCCGCGGTTTTCTTTTTATGGACGTTTGTCTGCAAATGCTTGTCGCAACTTGCTTTTCGAGTGTAGTCCACCGGGATGTTACACACTGAGCAAAATAACAAACCACCACTGACATGAAAAGTTTTTTCTGGGTATTGTAGGGATCGTGCTTTAGCGGAGGTTTTTGCAGTTTTACTCATTTTGAAGTTTTTGATCGGACCGTGACTAACGTTAGCTGTTCATTCATTTGCACTTCTAACGTAACCATGGGAACGTAACATTACACTATAAACTTCCGCTAATTGGGACATTCTATGGGTCGGAGTGTAGGTCAAAATGTACAATGCTAGGCTATATGCGGTTCAGAAGTGATGGTTAAAATGCTTAGTGCCTATACAGATCACACTGTAGGCTACGTTAAGATTGACAGTTAGGCTACCATTCAAAACTGTAGAAAAATCACGGAAAGCACTAAAAACTGGGGAAATCGCGGACATGGCAAAAAATGGCGAGAATCACGGAATCCGTGACACCCGCGACTTCCGTGACAAACACCCAACCTTGATCATTATACGCTACCTGCAGCTTTTTCATTTTTGCTTTGCTATAACTGCACCACAAGTGGGCAGTGTAGAGTGGAGTGCAGTAGGCCCTCAAAAGAGCAGTTTTAACCTCATCTGTACACATGTGACATTTGTGTGCCAGCATATTGGCTTGTGCATACAGTTTGCAACACTGGCGCTGCACATCATCGTCGTCGTCACATAGATCATTGCTGGTGATGTGACCCAGATATCTTACTGTGGTCACCACATTTACTGCTTGTTCTGCCATGAAGAATGAAGGAACATGCTGCTTCTGGTCCTCCTTGGGTTTAGCAGTCATGACAACACTCTTTTCAGAGTTAAATGTGATGTCATGCTGCACACCATAACTTGAGCAGACTCTGAGCAGTTGCTGTAGGCCAGCACTAGAAGGAGACAGGAGGACTAAGTCATCAGCGTACATCAGAGGGTTAATGAGACTATCCCCCACCATACAGCCAGTCTTACACTCTTCACTTTTTAGAAAGATCATCCATATACAAGTTGAAGAGAACAGGCGACAGTATTCCACCTTGTCGGACCCCATTGGTAACTGGGAACGGTGCAGATATACTCTTACTCCACCTAACTTGCATGGTTTGATATGAATACCAACAGTGCAAGATCCTTATCATCAGATAAGAGGGGACCCCTCGCTCTGGTAGTTTAGCAAACAATTTACCATGATTAACTCAGTGATTAACTCAATTAAATGTTTCTGTCAACAAACACTGTGTCCAGATGAACTGATTCAACTTTTTTTGATTTTCTTACCTGGATTATTGAGCATGCATAAAGACACTACACTTCAGTTTGGCAATATATTGGTGTTAACCTAATAGATATCAAACAGATGTATTTACTGTGAAAACTTGTAATTATTCATGGTAACATGACTTATTTATATTAGTATCTTAATCAACAGCATGGACTCTCATGAGTATATGACAGGTCCCATGAACAAAGAAAAAAAAATTATTAATTTTTCTCCCCAACTGTGATTGATTTATTATTAGGCCAACACATGTTTTTAGCCTTGCCTTTAAAAGCAACATTAGACCTAAATCCATCCATCCATTATCTGAACCGCTTATCCTGCTCTCAGGGTTGTGGGGATGCTGGAACCTATTCCAGCAGTCATTGGGCGGCAGGGGGGGAGACACCCTGGACAGGCTGCCAGACCATCACAGGGCCCACACACACACACACACACACATATTCATACCTAGGGACAATTTTAGTACGGCCAATTCACCTGACCTACATGTCTTTGGACTGTGGAAGGAAACCGGAGCCCCTGGAGGAAACCCACGCAGACACGGGGAGAACATGCAAACTCCACATAGAGGATGACCCGGGATGACCCCCAAGGTTGGACTACCCTGGGGCTCGAACCCAGGAACTTCTTGCTGTGAGGCGATCGCGCTAACCACTGCGCCACTGTCGCCATTAGATCTAAATGTTAATTTAAATGTGTATCTATCACAGTTTAAATCCAAATCCCAAGATAAAGACATATTGCACAGCACTAAGTGTATCCAACTGCATGGTAACATTGAGAGCAGACCTTTGTGCTCTCTATTCAGGGGTGTGAACAGTAACTGATAGCTACCTCCTCATTGATGATGGTGGCATTGCTGAGAGACCTCAGCGCCGAGGTGATCTTTCTCCCAAGATCTGCTAAAACCATTTTGGCAATCCAAAACAGACCTGGAAGACACTGCAAGTCAGTTAAATATCATATTACTTGGCTAATAGCATAGATCTATGAAAATCTTATACACATGGTGTACTTATAAGCACCCACTCAAATACACCACAGTAGGAAGGATACTTAATTAGGCTTCATCATAGACTATATAGCCACTTTATCTAACAACAACAAAATCAAAGCTAAATAGTTAGACGGCATCCACTCACAGGAGGGGTTGTGAAGATCAGGGCCTCTGTGGTTGTGATGCTGATGGGGAAGCCCCGAGGATGACCGGCTCTGCTCACCAGTTCAACATACAACGATTTCCTTTAGAGAGGAGAAAGTTAAAGTAAAATGACTTATTTCTACCAGAGCCGGTTAAAAGAACATACATGTGGCGACAGTCCTGATAACACAGTTAACTGTGGCATTTTTAAACTGAAATCTGTTGTTTATAGTTTAGCTTCTACGTCATCAACATATCTCTCATCCCGACCTCCACTCCCATGTAGAGCCGCTAAAGCGCTTCTCTCTTCCCGATGAAAATACACCGACGTGCTTCAGGAAATGCAGCTCCACGTCATTAACATTTCAGAGAAAAGGAAATTAAAACAATTGCATGCAACAATAAAACGGCCGTTCAAAGGTGCTTTCAAATCGAAAGAAAATAAAAGTAAAAAAGTTAAAACACACAAGATAAGAAAAGTAAAACTGACAACAAAGGCGTTATGTCAAAAGGGACTGTGGGAGGCTTGTTGGGCAGCCCGAGCGGTGATGGGAGCGCAGCGTCGCTGGGTTCAGCGGAGCGGCGCAGCGGCTCTGCTAGCTAACGGTAGCCTGCTCAGCTCGTCTCCGCTCAGCGCCTCTCTCAGCCTGCTAGCTTAGCTTAGCTTAGCAAGCAGGCTAGCTCCGTTCGCTCTCGACAGAACTGCCCTCAGGACAAGCTGCGCACTCCGTCACACGGGCGCGACATGCAGCGTTCCCACACGTGTGACACGTGTTTTACACATTTATCACGGCGTCTTCCACCCCCGTTAAACAGAGCTGCGCTTCTTCAGCTTACCTTCCACAGCCAGGCGACGTCAAGCAAACACACACAGCGCTCAGTGGTACGTCATCCAAACACACGTCACCCGGAAGCAAAACAAGACCGTTTCCGGGGTCCGGGTCACTTCCCGGTGGCTTTTACAGGTCCGCTCAGTCTAACAACGGGGTGGCGAGTCATTCGATACACGTGTACGTGTATCGGAGAAACGTGTGCTTCAAAACAATACACTGCAAAAACGCCGTAAATTTAAAAAGAAATACGTTTCGTGGTCACTTTTATCGCAAACGATTGATTGCCACGTGCACCTTAATTGCGGAACGCGTTCGTGCTCCCTGCGCTGGTATGAAAGGTGGAGCGTCCACAGCTGGGACACCCCGAGCTGGGACAGCCTGAGCTGGGACACCCCGAGCTGGGACACCCCGAGCTGGGACAGCCTGAGCTGGGACACCCCGAGCTGGGACAGCCCGAGCTGGGACACCCCGAGGTGGGACAGCCCGAGCTGGGACAGCCTGAGCTGGGACACCCCGAGGTGGGACACCCCGAGCTGGGACACCCGCACCTCCGCTAGACGTCTGTTCACCGCCGTCAGCACGATGAACTTTGCAGACGCCAAGGCTCAGGTCCAGCGGCTGCTCTCCACCGTGAGCCCAGAAGACCTCCCCAAGCTCATCGACTGGATGAAAAACACAGGTATGCTGGACTTGTAGCTGCTCTGCCAAAGAGTAAAACTTGAGCGTTGTCTTTACGAGTGAATCTTCGAAAACTCTGAAAAACTGTTTGACCATGCATTTTAATTAGCGGGGGGGGGCATG
This sequence comes from Lampris incognitus, assembly GCF_029633865.1. NCBI lineage: Eukaryota > Metazoa > Chordata > Actinopteri > Lampriformes > Lampridae > Lampris > Lampris incognitus. Next base: position 1,535,266 of record NC_079226.1, read on the forward strand.
TCAATCTAAAGTCTTGGATTCGTTTCACATTACTTTCGTTTCGTTAAACTGTTGGGCAGTATTCTCTGTAACAAGAAGACATGACATAGTGAGCATAACTCTGTCTCTGCTGTAATGACTCCCCACATAACCAAATAGCTTGGACCCATCTGCAGACATTTTCTGGTGTGTGTCTCATGCTGCAGATGAGTTGGAGGATTATTTGGTGGACAACCAGAGAGTGATTCTACAGAGCATCTCAGAAGACCTGCGGACACGCCTCCCTGTGGATGCCATGTTCTCCTCTGAGACCGCAGCCATCCACAACGTAATCACGTCCTCCGTCCGTCCCAGTCTGTCAAACAGCTGAGTCAAATGTATTAGTCACGTGTCAGTCGTAAACGGGTTTGTTAGGGTTTTATGGTGTGCAAGAGATTTCCAAACACAAACGTGTGTGTGTGTGCGAGAGAGAGTCAAGTCAGGTCAATTTTATTTGTATAGCCCATTATCACAAATAACAAATTTTCCTCAGTGGGCTTGACAGCAACACAACATCCTGACCTTAGACCCTCTCATCAGATAAGGAACAACTCCCTACAAAAAACCTTTAACAGGGAGAAAAAAATAGGAAGAAACCTCAGGGAGAGCACCATAGGAGGGATCTCTCTCCCAAGACGGACAACATGCAATGGATGTTGTGTTTACACAATTTACATAATGCAACATTGAAGGAGGATAACACAATTATAAGGGAATTATAAAATATATGAAGAACATGATGAGCAGGGTGTGCTCCAATTATCGAGGCATCGCACTGCTCAGCCTCCCTGGGAAAGTCTACTCTAGGGTGATGGAAAGGAGGCTCCGACCGATTGTTGAACCTCGGAACCAGGAGGAACAATACAGATCCAATCCTGGCCGTGGAACAACGGACCAACTCTTTACCCTTGCGGAAGTGCTGAGGGGGGCATGGGAGTTTGACCAGCCAGTCTACTTGTGTTTTGTGGACTTGGAGAAGGCTTACGACCGTGCACCCCGGGGCACTATGGGGGGGGGGGGTACTGCGGGAGTATGGGGTACCGGGGCAGTTGCTACAAGCCATCCGGTCCTTGTATACCCAAAGTGAGAGCTGTGTCCACATTCTCGGCACAAAGTCAAACACATTTTCGGTGGGAGTCGGACTCCGCCAAGGTTGTCCTTTGTCTCCGATTCTGTTTGTGATATTCATGGACAGGATCTCCAGGCGCAGCCAAGGTGAGGAGTGTGTCTGTTTTGGGAACCTCAGAATTGCATCTCTGCTCTTTGCAGATGGTGTGGTTTTGTTGGCTTCATCAGAACGCGACCTCCAGCGCACTGGGGCGGTTTGCAGCCGAGTGTGAAATGGCCGGGATGAGAGTCAGCACCTCCAATCTGAGGCCATGGTTCTCTACCAGAAATGGTGGATTTCTCCCTCCAGGTTGGAGATGAGTTATTGCCTCAAGTGAAGGAGTTCAAGTATCTCAGGGTCTTGTTCATGAGTGAGGGTAGGATGGAGCGGGAGATTGACAGGTGGATTGGTGCAGCATCAGCAGTAATGTGGACGTTGTACCGGACCGTTGTGGTGAAGAGGGAGCTGAGCCAGAAGGCAAAGCTCTCAATTTACCAGTCAGTCTTGATTCCAACCCTCACCTATGGTCATGAGCTTTGGGTAGTGACCGAAAGGGTGAGATGGCGGATACAAGCGGCTGAAATGAGTTTCCTCCGTAGGGTGTCTGGGCTCAGCCTTAGAGATAGGGTGAGGAGCTCAGACATCCAGAGGGAGCTCGGAGTAGAGCCGCTGCTCCTTCACGTCGAAAGGAGCCAGTTGAGGTGGTTCGGGCATCTGATTGAGATGCCTCCTGGACACCTTCCTTTGGAGGTTTTCCGGATACATCCAACTTGGGGGAGACCCCGTGGTAGACCCAGAACTCGCTGGAGGGACTACATGTCCAATCTAGCCTGGGAATGCCTTTGGATCCCCCAGGAGGAGCTGGAGGGTGTTGCTGGTGAGAGGGAGGTCTGGAGTGCCTACTTAGCTTGCTGCCACCGCGACCCGACCCCGGAGAAGCGGCTGATGATTAGATGAGAGATGATAAGTAGGATACCAAGCAGTGTCCAGTCGCCACCGGAACAGCCCAGGATCCGAGCCACACGACCAGCACCACCATGTAAAAATATATATATATATATATATATATTCACACATCTTAGTGAGAGAAAGATATAACATTAAAACAGGATAAGAAAACTATATGGATTTATGAGATTAGAAAAGAAAATATGATGAGGGAGATACCAAGCAGTGTCCAGGTGGCAACCACCATCACCATGGAGACCTGGGAGGAGGACAACCTGCACATGCACACAAGGGAGACTCACATCACACCAGTCAAACACAGAAGAAGAGAAAGGAGAAGACATCATTCAGAGAGAGAGAAAAGACATGAGAGAATAGAACAGTTTGCAGTAGTCAATAATCTATACTCTAGAATCTGTACTCTATAATCTATACTCTAGAATTACACGCTATAATCTTGTCGGCAGAACAGTGGTTGGTAAATTCATTGAGACAGAAAACCGACCCACCATGCAGTACAGGTTGTGAGACACTCAATTTAAAGGCAACTAATTGTAAGCCAAGGCAAAAAGATGAGTTTTAAGTTTGGATTTAAAGACTCAACAGACTCCGATTGTCTGATGGCAGCAGCCAGGTTATTCCACAACAATGGAGCCCAATAGGAAAAGGCCCTGCTGCCACCAGCTGACCTCTTTTTAACTTTGGGTACACACAGGAGCCCTGTATTTTGAGAACGAAGAGCTCGAGATGACATGTAAGGTTTAAGGAGATCAGACAGGTAGGATGGGGCAAGTCCATTTAGGATTTTATAAGTCAGCAGAAGCACCTTGTATTCTGATCTAACATGGATAGGAAGCCAATGAAGGGAGGCGATAATTGGTGTAATATGGTCAAATTTCCTAGATTTAGTTAGGATTCTAGCAGCAGCCTTCTGAACCATCTGAAGACTTTCAGTACTAGAATGTGGCAGACCTGAGAACAGAACATTACAGTAATCAAGTCTGGATGAAACACATGCATGTATTAGAGTCTCTGCATCAGCCATGGAGAGAAAAGACCGAATTTTAGCTATATGTAAATGAAAAAGGCAGTCTTGATGATTTCTTTAATGTGCTTATCAAAGGAAAGGCTGGGATCAAACGTAACACCAAGATTTTTGGCTGCCACACTTTGTGAAACCACAGAGTTGTCGATTGTTATCGTTACTTTATCAAATTGGTGTCTGTGTCTAGCAGGGCCAATGACCAGCATCTCGGTTTTATCTGAATTTAAAAGCAGAAAGTTAAGTGACATCCAGTTTTTCACAGCAGCCAAGCAGGCCTCTAGGTTAGTGATTTGAGTATGATCATCAGCCCTTATATCAGCATAGCAATGGACATTTGAGTATGGTCATCAGCCAGATCATCAGAGAGAGAGAGATTTTTTTTTAACAAGAATTTAATTTTTTTT